>NW_004798245.1:132564-145688 GCF_000002075.1 Aplysia californica | reverse complement strand
ATGGGGGTGGGGGTGGGGGTGGGGGTCCAAAACTTCTGGTCTCTGTATCTTTTTTACTCCCCAGTGTGTGAACAGGGGCCTCTTCCTCTTTGTGTGAAATGAGTTTTAAATTTTCATCATAACCAGGAGACACATCCTTCAATCAACTTTTTAAAAAAAACAAAAAACAAAGACATGAAAAGTGATAATTTTCAGTATTGACTGATATCCAGTATAGTTCTATCTGTGTCCTTATGTGTTCTCAGCCTGTAAAAATCTAGTATAGACACCCTCTGTTCTTGCCAATGCCATTTCTTTCTTTAGTAAATTTAATATCCATTACTAAAAGGTCAGTATGTAAAGTCAAAAAATATTCTTGAGTCCTGCAATTTTTCTTTTACTTTTTGACATTTTCCAGCAAGAACAGCAGGAAGATAAACGACCAAAGACCTACACACCGCGTCGCCGATACACACCATCCCCTCTCCCCCCACCCACTCGCCGGTCACTCCCTGACCTTAACGCAAGGACATATCATTTCAACCACATTAGTGGCGGAAATCCAGGTAGGCTACTTTATGATCTGTGTTGTTGAGTTACAGTCAGTGTTTATGATGATAGTATTAGATTGTAAAGTGGATGTTGTTGACGAAAATGGCGATGAATGATAGTGATGAGGATGATGATGAGGATGATGATGATGATGGTGATTAGATTAGATAGCTTTTGCTGACCTGTTTGAACTTACAACTTCAAACATTCACATGATGGTGATCTGGGATCTGTGCTTGTGAACTTAAGTATAATTAAAATGATGTGTATGTGTGATTGTTATAATTATATGAGTTCCCATTATATACATCTTATGCATGAGTACATAGATGTGTGCATATACATAAATCTATATATGTAATTATAATTACATATATGTACGCATGGGTGTGTGTATGTGCATGTGAACAACACATGAACAGAATAAGGCTTCATCTATCAAGGTGGAGAGAGGACGTTAAAAAGAGAAAGATTAAAAATTAGGCGTTTGTCTACTTATTTTTTTTTTTATAATTGAAAGTATTTTTATGCACTATCTGCAATCTTCTGGGCCCGTGTTCAGTATTTGTTGAACCTTAGATCTCTCAGAGTGCCGCACATTGCAGAACTATGCTTGGCTCTGCTTTGCCACTACCATAAGCAATGCTTCAGCATCATGATAACCAACACTTCTTTGCTTTTTCTCCCGCCTGTTATTCTACTTCAGTCAGCTGAGATTGGTACATTACACCGTTATTGTTGCAATAAACAGAAGAAACTCCAATATTTAGCTCACTAAAAAGCAGAGTCAAATAGAGTTCCTCATAAGTATTGCAACAGTGATGAATATAATGTATCATTTAAAGTGTCACCAGTTTGATTTTCATTCTCTGACAACATTTCATCTTCAATGAATAAAAGGATGATCAAGACCCTCATCTCTTCATCCCTTTTCAATATTTGTATCTGACCATCAAAATTAGAATAGTGTTCACAGAAGAAATATTAGTGCACAGTCTTCGCATTATAAGAATAAGACTGGGGGTTTTTTAAAGCATTTTTATAACATATATAGCTCTATTTTAATTTTACATTTAATTAAAATGTCTGATTAAGAATTACACTCGTGTGAACATGTGGGATATTTGGTAAAGTAAAGATTTTAAATCGTATACAAGTAACAAACATACATGTAGTCATTTGTCAGACACTATGTATTTAAAGGTTATCTAGGCTGTAAAAGAGTCTGAAAGTTAAAAGTTTAATTTTGCAATATAAAGAAAAAAATGTTTTAAGCTATAGACTATGTGTTAAGAAATGGGGCTTGAATCTCTTAATCATTGAGGCTTAAATCACATGATGCATCTTACTGGCTCACACTATAATATCTCTGTTGCTATCACTTTTAATATAAACTGAGCAGGTAAACTTTTTATCCCTTGTGAAGAGATTCCAGTTTTTCCTCTAGCACACACACACCTGTTTATGACATGTTCAATTTGTCCACAAGACTGACCCAATAACAATACATTTTGTACTATATTTTTTGGACTCTGTAACTTACACACTGTTTAAAATCTTGCTAATTAATTTATAGTTTTTTCATCTTTTTCTTTTTTATACCATAATTCTTTTATTATATTTATCCTCCTATGCATTTTTGTTTGCCATGCTTTCACTAATGTTTCACTATACACCTTTTGATATGGCTGTGTGACTGTCATGTTCGTTACATGAGACCCGTCACTGGAGATTCACTTTGTACAAGATCACACTTCTTACCAACAACATCAACAACATGGACGACAGCAGCAATATCAACGCCAAGTTGTCAGTAACATTTCTTCACAATCATCACCCAGCAGGAAAGGCGGACAAACGTACCGACACTCAGGTTTGGATATGCACCCGAGTTATGGTGTAGACTATCATATGTCAGAACATTACCAGGATTTTGTTGGAGACCTAGACGTAGTGCCTGAGATTGATGGCACGGAGCAGATGACGTATCGACCTGTACATGAACGTCTTGCTGCTGCTACACCACGGAGAAGGTACCACTTTGAGAGCTCTCGTCTGCCATCCAGAGTTTCCGTGCGTCTACTGCGGCCTGAAGAAGTTGGAGAGTCAGATTATGTCACTACAGAGCCCCAAGTGCTGCAGCCCCCGCATTATTTTGAGTCGTACAGACATCCAAGAGCCATAATTCAACAACCTCGAAGTGCTGGTCGACGGGTGAGGGGGGTAATTCATCACCCTAGAAGTCCAGGTGCTGCACACAGGGGAGGTAAACACCTGTACCGTGGCGTAGTGTGTGCGATCTCGCGGTGAGGGTGACAGCATTGACGGGTGATAGCGTAGTACCTTTCAGGGCCTCCATGATGCTTTCTGTCCCTAATACCACTACATTTCTTTGTCTATGCGGATAGAATTTCTTGTGATGACCTCTTTTCATCAGAACTCCTCTCATTTAAAATGTTACTTTCACTGTAACAAAGATTTTGATGGTAAAGTTTATAACACTCTTGTGATTTGTTTTTCTTTCTATACTATGGATTTTGCATTTCTTTGTATTTCCATTCATCATAAATATATGTCAACTAACGTTCATATTTCCTAGTATCATTTCCTTGAACCCTGCAGTTTTTTTGGTTTGCCTTGCTTATCCTATTTTCAGATCATCTCTCTGCCTCATAGGGGAAAGGTTTTCTGGAGTCCTTGTTTCTGTTTCGTCCTATAAACTTTTTAACCTGAACATCACGAATAAAAAGCTTTTTGTTCATTCCATGTCTAGCAAACTGAAGTTGTCTTTTGGACAATCTGTCAATACTCTCTTTTTAATGTACAGTAACTTTCTTGCCTGAATAATGGTAGTTTGCACTAATGTGAACTGGAAACAAATTTTATTGAAAGGTCAACCCAGATACATTTTCTTTTCTTTTGGTTTGCTTCATCTAGAGCATGGCCTTCAAAGAAAATATTTACATCCTGCGTAAAATTCTGATTTGGGTACTTAATTTGGTACCTCACATAGGTCTTTGGAGCGAGTGTAAAGCTTGACAGCTCAGAGCAGTTTGGTGACTGGGTAGCATGAGTGAAGACGGGCAGAAAGCTTTTCTGCTTTTGCCATCGCCTCGTAGGGGCACAAACTCTGATCTGCAGAGCTTCATGGTGGACTCGTCATGTGCAATTATGCCATCTGGGAAATCTTCATCCAGTAAGTGAAGGGAAGGCTTCGCTGTCTAACACATGGCATAGAACGCTTCTGATACATTTCAACTGAGCTAGCTGGTCATGCACACCATTTGAGATTACCAGAACCATGTTTTATGAGACCCCAGGTTCAAGAAAAACCTGGTGCTTTGTCATTGTCATAGACAGTATTGAAAACTTGTAGTAATAGCTGTAGATTCCATAACTTACTTATCAGGTTACTTGTCTACTTTTTTATTTCTTTTAAGAGTTAGAATCCACTTTTTCTTTACTTGGCTAATTTCTTTCTATTCTTTTTATGAAGTCTGTGATGTAGATTTGTAGAGAAAATGATAGATATTTGACTGTCATTGACACACTGATTCATAGTCTTATTTGGGATTTTTTTCTTGGTTCATTCCGGGTTTTTTTCTTTTTTTGTTAGTGCACTACTAACAACAATTATATAGGTTCTAAAACTTTGTCTCTGTAATAATATTATGCTCTGTGTTGAATACATTATATTAAATCTTTCTTGAAAGTATGTTATGAATATGATGTGTCATTGCCTAATAGAGAGCACACCGAAATAGATTATAAAACTATACGGTTTTCTTTTTTGTAATTTATTTGAAAAGACAAATCAGAGGTATACATTTTTTTATAAATAAAAAAAGTCATTCCAAATATAAAATAGAATGGAAACTTTCTACAAGGCAACACTTAAAAGTTTAATTACTTTCCGGAGTTTTGTTTGGTGGTACCGGTAACATGAACATCTCAAAACAACAGCAAACATTTTGTCCAGAGTTATACACAGAAAGCAGCAAAAGTTATTTTTGATAGTAACATACAATGAATTAAAGAAGGAAGAGAGAAGGAAGATAACTAGAACTAGATGTTTGATGGCAAAGGAAAAAACTGTCTGAACTCAAAAGTAACTGCCAAACACCCATGTGTATGAGCGTGAGAGTGAGAGAGAGAGAGAGAGAGAGAGAGAGAGAGAGAGAGAGAGAGAGAGAGAGAGAGAGAGAGAGAGAGAGAGTGTGTGTGTGTGTGTGTGTTTGTGTCTGTGTGTAGCATGTGAATGTACTGACGAGTGCAGATAATGTATTCATCATGCCGCAGCAAATTTCTCTTTTTGGAGTTCAATGAAATCACATCTTATTTTATAACTCTGAAAACGACTGCTCACACACCTGACCATACTCATTAATATTATCCTTTTAACTTTACTATTTGCCCAACTATACATTGTAGTAGCACTGTTGAAAACGCTGTAATAATCCATCTTACAACTTATACTGGTTGCATGCAGTGGAGTTCACATATTGTATGGTGCGTTTTTACTTGCTTGAGGTAGACTTAATCCACGTCTCTCTCTCTATATATATATAGGGTGACCTTATTTAGGCCACATATGGCCTAAATAAGCTAAACCCCCCTCCCTTACCTTATTTGGGCCACAGGTGGCCTAAATAAGCTAAACCCCCCTCCTTTACCTTATTTAGGCCACACCTGTGGCCTGAATAAGCTAAACCCCCCTCCCTTACCTTATTTAGGCCACACCTGTGGCCTAAATAAGCTAAACCCCCCTCCCTTACCTTATTTAGGCCACATATGTAGTCAAAATAACCAAACCAATGTAAAGCATTGTTTTCTTTACAAGTTAAATTATTATCTCTTTAAAACTCTTCACATCCATTTTCCTTCACAGCCGTATCGTACATGACATGTGATGTAGAATCAATTTAAGGTCCTTGGAAAGGTGACCAGAAAATAACAAAATTATTTTATGATCTTCACTTGCACTTGCAATTTTTTGGACAAATTAAAGTCTACCTAATTATATTTTTCCCCCTCATTTTTCTTCACTATAAATGACAACTGGCATGTATTGTTTTCAGTTATTATCAAGAAAGTGGATAGGCGGACTACGGGGTCTATCTAGCCAAAAGGATAGGTGGACCCCGGGGTCTACCTAACAAAATGTTAGGTTTTAGGATGTGAACCCCGGAGTCAGCATAGTGAAATACGTAGATCTAGGTTTAACTAAGGATCGGTGGACCCCGGGGTCAACATAATGAAATAAGTAGATCTAAGTTTATTTTATAATAGGACTGGCGGAGCCCGTGGTCAAAGTAGTGAAATTATAAGTAGACATAGGTTTAATTAAGGATTGGAGGACCACGGGGTCAATGTAGTGAAATCAGTAGATCTAGGTTTAATTAAGGATTGGTGGACCCTGGGGTCAATGTAGTGAAATAAGTACATGTAGATAGATCTAGGTTTAATTTTAAGGATTGGTGGACCCTGGAGTCAACGTAGTGAAATAGGTAGGTTTAAGGTGAACCCCAGGGTCTACCTAACGAAACACTAGTTAGGTTTTAGAATAGGTGGATCCTGCGGTCACCGTAGTAAAATAAGTAGGTTTAATCAAGGTGTCCCGGGGGTCCACCAATCCTTAATTAAACCTTCTTAATCCTCTATGGCCTTGGTGACTCCGGGTTCCACCAATCTTTAAAGAAACCTACTTATTTCACTGCGGTGACCCCAGGGTCCACCTGTCCTAAAACCTAGTACCAATCCTTACTTAAACCAAACCTTATTTCACTACGGTGACTCCGGGGTCCACATCCTAAAACCTAGTATTTCGCTATGCAGACCCCGGAGTCCACCTATCCTCTACAGGACTATACTATTATTATCAATTTGCAATTTTCATTGATTAGCATTTTTGTTTAAATATAATATTGAATCAGAGTGCAGGGGAGACCGAGGCGCCTGGTCGATTCGGTGGTCGGCTTTTGTAGATCTATGCATTTTTTACGGAAAGCCGTATTACCTAACCCTATTACTAGATCTATTAATGTTGTGAAAACTTCAACCTCTACAGCTCAGGCGTCAAAAGATGCTGGTAAATAATAATAGATCTACGTCCTGAAGTTTCATAATTTATTTTTATACAGAATAACACAGTACACAGTCAGTAGTTTTTATTTCATCGAGTTATAAAAATGGCCTTCGTATAAAAATTGCCTTGTTTTCAGAAGCAAGTTTTAATAGTTTTAGTTCTACCTAATCGATTTTCATGCGAATTCAACCATTTTGATGATCTTTCTTTTCCTTTTAAAAAGATGTAGATCTAGGCCTGTCGGATGTAGCAGTGCGAATAGCACTGAGTTGTTTAGATCTAGATCTAGATCTAGACCCATCAAAACACGAGGCTTCGTGGCCGATCACAAAAGTCTACAGGGCTTATCGAGGCCGATTCGCCCTGCCGCGAGCACGTTCACTAAACTGCCTACTAGATAGAATCTATACCAAATATTCTCTACACGATCTTTGCTACTACTACTACTAGGCCTACTAGCCTACATGTACTACTACGAGACAGTACGAGAGAGTGTCACTCAGGCAAAGATAGTGTAACTTTGACTCAGCCACGTAGTATACACACTTTTTATACCCCAAATTTAACCCGAAAGTCCATTCGGAGGATTTGACCTTTTCACTTGACCAAAGTGTGCCAAAATGGTAGCCTAGCTTTTGCCCCTCCATGAAGGAAAAATCCGGCCCTCATTCAAACCATTGGAATTGAGCAAAATTTTGCGTTTTGTGCTTTGTTCTTTACAATATTCATTATGGTTATGATTTATAAGTTGTACACTGAGGCAAAACCATACTAAATGAGAAAGGTGCACCATTATGAAAGTGGAATGAACTCAGTTGCCTGAAAAGGGTAGTTTGAACATGTGTGGCCTAAATAAGCTAAACCCCCCTCCCTTACCTTATTTAGGCCATATGTGGCCTAAATAAGCACTCCCATATATATATTTATATTGAGACTGGAGGAGAAAAACCCTTCTCTCCAACTGAACAATGATCTTTTTTACCATCAGGTTTTTTATGCTTTCTTTGTTTGTACGTGTGTATGTGCGTGTATGTATGTGTGTGTGTGTGTGTGTGTGTGTGTGTGTGTGTGTGTGTGTGTGTGTGTGTGTGTTTGTGTGACGTAGAAACTATTGAAATTAGATTTATGCAAACCTTGCTTGGTCTTCTCAAACCTTGCTTGGTCTTCTCCATGATAGTTTATTCAAGCAGACTCTTTTGTATTCATTCATCACATTCAATTTTTTTTAAATTTTCATATTGTCGGAGTAAAGCGTATAGTATTCTACCTTCAGAGAGACCTTTTTACTGACATCAGTGTGGGTTTTTTAAAACCGTAATAGTCGTAATAGTAGCCTAAGGCTACACTCCCTACCCCCTTCTGTCCAATTGTTTTGAGTTTATTTAATTATTTTTTTTTGGGGGGGGGGGGGAGGGAATGCCTCGTGTGTAAGTGAGAGAACTTCATAACATCCACCCTCCCTCCCCAACCCTCCCCCCTCCAAATTGACCAAGGGTAATTTTTAAAAAGGGCGATGACATTGAGACACAGTGTCTCACATAGCTTTCACCAACCGTGACCACTTATAAAACTATACTGCCTGTTTGTACAAGGTGGCCGGGTTAGTCTTGTCACTGTCACCATGCTCATTGTCCACAGACTACTAATACAATCTGACCCCGTCGTTTTATGCAAGAAAAATTCTGAATTTATGCAAACTGAGCCTAAAAATGTGAATTATGTGATTCTGTTAATTTTAACAAAGAATGATAAGAAAAATAATCAGAAACTATGCAAAAAATTATCAAATTTTGCTAAATTATGTGGGGTGCATAAAACCACGAGGACAGTACAATAAATTCGTCTTCTATTAACCCCTCTTTTCGTGCTGTATCTCCACCTCCTACATCAACCCCCAACCTGCGACCTCCCGTGGCTCTGGTTTGCCCTGTAGACATGTCTCAAGTGAAGCACGTGATAGAACATCAGTTCCGCCCAGCCCCCGCACAGCAACAGAGCTACCTGCCTCCCATACAAACACAGGCCTTGCCCGCTCTGACCGCAGTACAGGTGAGACAATACATGATGCAAGCATACACTCACACACACACACACACACACACACACACACACACACACACACACACACACTCACACGCACAAATTATGTTTGTGATTCAAATTTTTGCTTATTGTGTAGAACAGGATCAGACAGAGTTGAACTGCAGAGTATTTTTCTTACAGCGACCAAATAATGTTTGTTCAGTGCAGAGGAAAAGTGAGTGGGCTGTTGTGTGGGACTTAGGGACAACATCCTCCAACCACCTGTAGCAGGCAGAGTTGTAGGTTTGTCAAAATATAATATTAAAAAATTGTAGAATTCATGAACCTAATTTAACACATATTATATAAAATATATTATATATATACTTGTACATAATGCTTGTAGGTATACCTCACACATGTATAGTAGTAGTTACTGGTGATTACAATACAATACAATCTACTTCTGGCACTTTCACCCCACCCCCCATCTCTCCTCCCCATGTACCTCTAGCCGGTGACCCCCGCCGAGGTGGTCCCTTACCAACCAGTGACGGCCGTGCCAACCTACCCCATGCTCAGTGTCGGAGGAGGAGGAGGAGACAAGAGGAAGGACACCATGTTCAACAAATCAGGTAACTGAAATGTTATTAGGCTCTCAGACTTGCAACCGTAAGGTCGTGGGTTTGAATCCCGTCAAGGGCCCGACGTTGTGTCCTTGGGAAAGGCACTTTACACGAATTTCCTCACTTCACCCAGGTGGGAATGGGTACCCGGCTATAGACAGCGAAAGATCTTGTCAGTTTGTTAGTGTTTGAGTTTGAGCGCTTAATCGGCTGCTTGCACTGTATGCTTCCCGGGAAGCTGAGAATGTTTCGGAGTGTTCTATGGTCTGCTGGGGTAATAATATAGTGTAAAGCGCATAGAGCCTGCTGTTGAGCGGGGATATGCGCTATACAAATGCTAGCTAATATTATTATTATTAGTACAGTCAAACCTCGTTGTACCGCCCCCTATTATGTTACCAATTTTTGCCACGTACAAAAAGGAACACCTACAATATGATCATCAGATCGAATTTGTCCCTTCACACTGCCATCTGCCAACTGAAACTGTCTGAATTGTTGTAGGGTTCAATTTAGATCGAACTAAAGAAAATTTGTCCCGCCATACCTACAGCAAACTGACCACCAGAGGTACACACAGCATGTGGTGCACAACACCCACTATTTAGCTACTTGATAATCTTTTCCCAACGAAATACATATAAAATAAGACAGCTAGATAAAGAGAGAGAGAGAGAGAGAGAGAGAGAGAGAGAGAGAGAGAGAGAGAGAGAGAGAGAGAACAAGGCTCTCGGCTCTGAATGTGTGCATAGTATATATATATATACAACAGGCCCGGTAAAAACAGGGATCCGCTAATAACAGGGATTTTTTTAAATCCCCATTTTTTCCTACTATTTGTCACTATTAAAAGTTTTAGGCAATAACAGGGCATCATCGGAGCCTAAAATCGGTTATAGCTGGGACAAAGGCTCGTAACAATCTGTAAAAAGTGAGAGAGAGAGAGGGAGAGAGGAGAGAGAGAGAGAGAGAGAGAGAGAGAGAAATGCAGGGATAGAGCAAGCCCACGCAAACCACGCCACTGCAAGCACATGCAGTGGGTGAAGCGAGAGAGGGCTACAGTGTGCTGTAGACTTCGATCTAGCCCTAAGCCTAGCTACACGCACACGTAATGTGTCATGTGCAGGCCTGCCACATGGCCAAAACCCCTGTTCATAGGTACTTGTGGCAAGGGAAACTATCTATGAATAAATACAGCTGGAGGATTAGTCCACAAATGTTTACTTCCCTTGCATTTCTGATTTAACAGGGATCTGATATAACAGGACTTCTTCTCTGCTCCCACCATCCCTGTTGTATCAGGTTTCCACTGTACTAGTGCATGGCTGCTTCAACCTGGCCTGTTTTAAAGTCAACTCAGGCTGACTGAAGTTTAACTGCACTTACAACACAAAGGGTCATAAGTGCTGATGATTAGAGGTGTTATAAAGAGAAACAAACACAAAAAGGAGGACAGATCAGAATGATCGATGTTTGATAGTGATCTGTTAGAAAAAAAGAGTAAACCATGTGAGAGCACCTGCCAAACCCCCACTGAGTGGAATACACTGCCAGCATCCCAGAGGACAAACATCAGCAGATAAAATAACCCCCCCCCCCCTCCTGTAGGAAATCAATTGAGTTTGATGTGAAAACACTGGGTGAACAGAAAGAGATTATAATTCCCTGATCTTTTTTTTTCCCCAAATTTAGTAACCTCTCTTAACCAAAAATAAAATTTGCCAGTCCCAAAGACTTCAGTTTAAGCAGACCCTATATATATACTAACCATTCACTGTCATCACAGAAGTTGTGAACTTAAAAACTTAAAAAATAAGCAACTAAAAATCTCCACTATTAAATAAGAAATTAGATCTATGTGTCCGAGTCAGACACTAGACTAAAAAAAAAGGCCTCCTCTTACAATCCTACACTACACTGGGTCAAAGTGCAAGAGAACCAAAGGTGATGGAATAACAAGAAAAGATTCTGCTCAAAACCGTTTGTGAGGCATCTTGGTGAAATCAGGCACTCATCAAAAATAATTACCGGTAATGAAATTAAAAATCAAAGAAATCAGCATTTTTCGGCCAACAGGCAATTTTTTGGTAATTTTCTTTCTTTGGCTCAGCACCTTTTATGTTAATTTAAAAACACATTTTTTTTGTGGGGATAACTGAAAAACATTGAGTTAAGGCAAAGAAGATGTAAATTTTCAGTTTCCAGTGACTGTCAGGCTATGATCGTTACCAAAATTTGGCGGCCATTTTCTTGCTAATTTTACCTCTGAAACCAAGCGACCCTGACCTCCTTCAATTGCAAATATTTCAACTTCTCCTAAAGCAAGGCGAATGAACTGGCTTTTAAGATGGTACCAATAACCTCATTTCATTTATGCTCAAAAAATTGACGAGCGCCTGATTACCTGATTCCAGCACGTCGTGACACATTTTGTTTTGAAAGAACAATAATATTTTTATACCATAATAGGTCTATTTGCACTAGATTTGTCATGATAGTATTGATAGCCGAGACAGCCTTTTGTTGTCTAGTTAGTAATAGTAATAGTGATGGCACACAGTACATATATGTACACAGACAGCATTTTGTCGTAAACAGTAATTAGCAATTATAACACGCACACAGTGACAGCTTTTTGCCTACCCAGTGTCTATGGTGCAGCGGTTAAGTGCTTCCGCTCTACTGTCAGTGTTACATGCAGGAGACGAGTTCCATTCCCGAACGGGCAGAACATTTTCATCGAGTATCTTGGTCTTTCACTTTCTGCTGGGATGATATTATACACACATAGAGGCCTATCCCTCTCAGGCGGGATTGTCCCTCTGACAGGCAGAATTGAAGGCCTGCTACCGGAATGATCTAAATTGTGTCAATAGGGTCATAAAACAAAAACACCTTCAATTTAAAAAATAATAAAAATGAGCCTTTTCATCCTTTTGTTGTAATTGTAATATAATATTACTAAATATCTGTCCCCATCGTTTTATGCAAGAAAAATTCTGAAATTATGCAACCTGAGCCCAAAAATGTGAATTTATGCAATTTTGTTAATTTTAAGAAAGAATGATTATAAAGGAAAATTAAAAGGAATTATACAAAAATTGATCAAATTTGGCTAAATTAGGCGGGGTGCATAAAACCATAGGGACAGAAATAGAAATAGAAATACAGCTTTTTGCCATGATAAATGACAGTGATAGCCTACTCAACTGACAGTAGGCCTACTCGGTGACTATGTTAAGTCGTTGAGGAGCGACATTTTCAGGATACCACAATCTTAATCTTTATTAAGAACTAAGAAGAGTAAGACAAGAGTAAGAAACGGAGGCTAAACATTTTAAATCACATTTATTTTGTAATTTCAATCAACACAACAACTCTATGAATCATTCTCTTCTGAACTTTAAAAAGAAATGACAACATGCCAATGTCATGCGTAATTATGAACAAACTAAAAAAATAAAATACGTCATGTATCATGAGTCAAATGAGTGTATCATCAGATCATGTGAAACAACTAAATAACAAGGAACTCGTCACTCAGTCCCAGTGCCCAGGCTAACCGAGTAAAAAATGAGTGGAATTGGAATGATGCAATAAAATAAAATGCTAACAAGATTTTATTTATCCAAAACATACACTAAAAAAACAATTTTATCTGTATTGTGGTATGGTAAAGGGATGGGTAGGTTCATCACTCGTCTGCTGTGACTCGGACATTTCAGTAACCCACTTTCAGCACTTTTCAAGGACCCCCGAGCAAGCGTGGATTAGTTCCTGCGTGCTGTCGGCATCGTTGACCATTTAGGGGCTGTTCAGATATAATCTTACACCTTTTTGGGGGACTTTTTTAACCCCCC
>NW_004798245.1:104801-132464 GCF_000002075.1 Aplysia californica | reverse complement strand
GCAACCTTAGCATTCGCATTGCTGCCGCCATGTTCTCACTGTTGTCAGTCACCACACATGTGACCTTGGGGTGGAGGTCCCATGCTGTGAAGACTCTTGACAGTTCCTCGGCGATGTTTGCAGGCGTGAGTTATATCTCGCAAATCCGTAAAACAATCATTGCTCTATGTGCATTGCATAATATTCATGAAAAACATGCATTGCATATACACACACATACATGCACATAATACATGTATATATGCACTAAAAAATAATAAGTGTCACGACATGGTGGGATCAAGCGCTCGTTAGTTTTGATTTTGAGGCATACAGAGTTATTGATATCATCTAATTAAAGCCTGTCCATTTGCCTTCCTTTTGATGAAAACAATATTCATCTATGCTGAATAGAAGTCGAAATATTTGTGATTGAAAGAGGTGGGGTCACCTGATTTCTGAGGTAAATTAAGTGAGAAAACGGCCGCCAAAGCTCGATAACTTCAATAGCTTCAGAGCCTTTAAAACTGAAAAATCACAAATTTTGTGCATGTAATGAACGTTTTTCAGTATGGACATAAAAGGTGTTTCGCGTGAAAAATAAATTCAATAAAAGTTCCCAAACCTGCGGAAAAATGCCAGTTTTTTTCACTTTCATTATTTTGACGAGCGCCTGATTTCACCACGCTGCCTCACAATTAGAGTAAATCATTCAAGGAAAATATTGCATACACACTCTTTCTTACTAATAAAAAGGAAAAAATTGAGACTCATCTATGACAAAAGCGCTTTAATTTTTTTTTTTTTAAGTTACAGTGGAATTCTGATAAAGTCAACACCCCGGACAGAAAAAAAGTGTTGACTTTGAGCAAGGTTGACTTTATCCATTGTACTACATGTACTGGCCATTGGAAATTGAAGATGACAGCTACAAAATTACAAAGTACCTGGTAATAAACAAGATGTAATCTCAATTTCAGAGAGTATAATTCTGAAATTGCCACCAAAACAAGAGATAATGAAAGAACAAAGTATGTAATTGGAGGTGTGTACACCACTTGCGCAGGCGAAATATCTCTTCTTGAATGGAATTCCTCTTAGGATTTAGTTAGCCCCAAAATGTTGACTTTACGCAAGGTTAACACTCAAATGGTTGACTGTATCAGAAACACAATTACTTTACCAAACAAGGTAAGAAACGGGACTACAGCAAGGTGTTGACTGTAAGCAAGAGTTGACTTTATCAGGATTCCACTGTATCTCTCTTATTACTGATCATGCTGAAAAAAAAGTGAAATTAGTTATCAACAATTACAAATGCAGAGTTCATCATTATGTAAAAAATATTTTTTCACCTCAAAAAAGTGTAATATGTTACATTAGTTCAAGATTCCCCCCCCCCCTTCTTACACACTTTTCTTACAGGAGCCAAAGACACCCCCCCCCCCCCCCTCCCAGGCGTAAGATTATATTTGAACGGACCCTTTTGACAAAATAGCGCCAGAAGAGAGAGAGAGAGAGAGAGAGAGAGATCAATGGCCACTCTCAACTCTCTCTCAATCTCTGCTCATTCAAACCCTGAATATAAATTTTATTTGTATCATGAATTTGCATCAATTAGAAAAATAATTGTCCACACAACAAGAGGCTACATCCTGACCAAAATCAACAATGCCTACATGTAGGCCTACCATGATGAGAAATTTGAAAATGATGAGGACGAGTAACTTCCAAAACATTGCCGACCAAAAGCAAAGCAAGAAAGCCATACAAGAAGCTGACTTTTGAAATTTCAAATGATACATCATGTAGGCCTACCGCAATAGACTAGTAAATTTCATTAATCCATTCAAAAACACATTTTTTTGTGATATCAAATTTTTAGATGGTGATCTTCTTCTCCACTCAATAAAACTGAGGGGGGGGGGGGTATTCAGTACATCGTATAACACACAAGTAATTACTATTATTCAATATAAAAATCCGTCTAAAAACTGACTTCAACTTCAAAGGGAAACTGTTATGGTACCCTATCCGTACGTCGTGATTTACTATCGTATCCATACGATGTGGGGAACTGACTGTGCCACCACTTTCAAAGAGGAAATTTACTTAATGTAATCCGATCCATACGCTTTGCATATATAGTAGTCAGTCAAAATGATTTTTTGAGAAATACTGAAAGATCAAAGAGATCTTCATACTAGAGATCTAGAAGTATTCTAAAATGTGAAGAATACAACCCCGAGTGTACAAAATGACCCCAGGGTGTACGGATAGGGTTAACAAAAATGTGAGTTTTACAATTGTAACATGTATCTCTGGATCTTGTCTAGCATGCACACAGCAATATCAGCAGGACACGCAGTCAATTTTTTCATATTATTATAGAGGTACGAATAGCGAAGTTACATTTTTCAAAAATTTAAAGAATGTATGGGTAAAATTTAAAAACTGGGACGTGAAAGTCTCTTTGCTTCTTTGTGTGACTATGTGCGTGCTAGACTGTGTTTGTAATGTAATGTACAACAAAAGTGTAGCGATAAAACTTTACACTGTTCTTCCTTGAAAAAAGGCAACAACAAACATGATGAATGAGCTCAAACTCAAAGCCAGAATGGGAAAGACAAGCTTTTCAAGGCAAATGCACTTGTTACAAGAAGACTTACGAAATAATAATGCTTGACATCATCTTCCTCAACTGAATATCATCTATCATTTAAAAAATTAATCTGTATGTATTTTACTGAAAATAAACCATGACATTAAGGCGAGACACTGCTCTTCTTAATTATTAATATAATCAAACTGAAAATCTATTGTTCAGAAACAAGACAGTATCAACAACAGAGTGTTTCAGAATGGATCTTCGCAGGGAAATCACTTCTTGATTTTTCAAAAACAGTCTCTCTGCCGGAATTGAGGCAGCTGGAATTGCCAGGTATTTCATGGCTATAGGGGATAGTCTGGTGAGGAACTTGCTCATTTTTTCCCACCATCGAAACGGGTTTTCCTGACGCTGCAAGAGCATTTCCTCGTAATATCGATTAAACTCCACAGTAGACTCCTGTGGGTTGGACAGTGCTGATAGGGTGAATTCCACCTGTTGGTCAAAAGAGGACCACAGAGATTTTGAGTCATCCATAGCCTCTGTTTCAGGTTTCAGCACCGCCGCAGGTTCAGTTTGGATCAAGATTTCCTCCCCCAGCTGCTGCTCAGTGTTGCCGACAGCTTCTGACGTTGAGAAGGGCAGCTTCTTGAAGCGGGGGTCTAACAGTGTTGAAGCGCCATACAGGAAGTTGTCTTCCATGTTGTCAAAATGTCGTGACATTTGAAGTTCCAGTTCAGTGGCCAACCCAGATATGTCACCGCCAGAGTTTTGGGTGTTACGAGACACAAACTGTGAAATGGCTTTTGTCATCGGGATCACTTTACACATTGGCATATGTTTTTCGGACGTCATTTCCTTAACTGCCACTTCGAAGGGCTCAAGAACCTTCACACAATGTTTGACAACTTCCAGCTCATCATCAGACAGCAACAGTTCAGCTCTGCCCACCTGGTATAGAGCACCAGCAATGAAGCCATAAAGATGGATAAACCGTTCCAGCATGTAGAAAGTGGAAACCCATTGGGAGGGTACATCACGCTTGAGCTTCTGGGGTTGGCGCTCTTGTTCCCTCTGCAGATGCATGAGTTTTTCAGAATCCATTTCACTGTGGTGAAAGAAGGAAACGATGTCTCGCACTTTCTTAGCCAATCTCGTAACTTCTTGCACATTTCGTAAAGAGTCTCGTACTATCCCATCCATTGTGTGTGCGTAGCAGGTAACATGCGGCAACCTTAGCATTCGCATTGCTGCCGCCATGTTCTCACTGTTGTCAGTCACCACACATGTGACCTTGGGGTGGAGGTCCCATGCTGTGAAGACTCTTGACAGTTCCTCGGCGATGTTTGCAGGCGTGAGGTCATCTACGAGCTTACAGGTCTCCAGGACAGCATACTTCCTCTGCCACTGCGAGTTCAGATAATGCACTGACACTGTGAGAAAGCTGTCTGTGACAACTGAAGTCCAGATCTCAGTAGTTACTGTGACGTTTGCAATATCTCCAAGCTCTGCTTTCAGTTTCCTGATTTCTTCTTTCTGAAGGTTTGGCAAGATGGTGGTTGCCAGCTGTTTAGGGCTGGGAAGAGTGTACTTCGGATCAAGAGTGTGGATCAGCTTTTGAAAGCCACCTTCTTCCACGATGCTTAAGGGCTGCAGGTCTCTCACAATCATCTCCACCAGCACTCGCTCAAGCTGCTTCTTTTTTGTAGTGGGTTCTCGGTGAAAAGATATTTTCTCAGAAGTCTCTGACTTTTTCACACTCACAGTCACACTAGCACTGCCACTTACAGAGGATTCAGTGGGGTGGTTCTGAGCAGCTGAAAACTGCAACAACTGTGATTCATTTGGGTCTTCTGTTGCGGAGTTGTCGAGTTCCACAGGATGTTTCGCTTTGAGATGAGCCCACAGTGAAGACGTTGACCCGTGAAACTTGAATTTTGCATTGCAGACAATACATGTGGCTATATAGGGGCTATCCTTGGTCATAAGTTTCCAGACTCCACTCTTCACACGGTTGCTTTCTGGCTTCACCTCACTAGGACTTGGAGAGGGTTCTGGAGCCTTTACTGGTTGCAAAAGGTTTACTAACCTGGATGCCGCCTGTGCTTCTTCCTGGTCGTATTCCCCAGAAAAATCGTGCTCTGGGTGTTTCGCCCTGAGGTGTGATCGAAGCGACGTTGTGGACCCATGAAACTTGAATTTAGAATTGCAGATGAGGCAAGTAGCGTTTTTGTGGTCATCTTTCCTCATGAAATGCCAAACTCCACTTCTGAAACGAGGCGCATTTTGCTGTTTATAAAATCGCTTCGGCGTCGACGACATTCTTCGACTTTCCACTGCAGCCACGACCAGTTGGGCTCAGCACGATCAAACGAAGAATAGTCGTTCGAATAAATAAATCCGTTCGAGTCGTCACTTGGCAAACAAACCACAAGTTATTCTACACTCACACACACATACACTAGTATGTCAGGCCCAGCTTAGGTCTGGCAAATTCAACTTTTATCTCCTACAGACTGCAGAGCTTGTCATGTCGTTTTCACCAACCGCGTTGTTTGTAGGTCACCGAAGAACGCCATACACTGTACTGTACGTGGGGTTCTGTCAGGGAGGAGGGCGGACGTAACGCGTCGGGGCCCCGCCGCGCTGTGTGACTCTTTTGTTCACAGCAACCGAACGTAACCCAAACAGAACCTGAATTGGAGTGCTATTCCGTATGTCAATAGGCTACCCCGAGCACAGACACTCTCGATTTCTCGCTCTCCTCAATGGGGCCTAGAATAATGTTTTGTTCATGCGATCTCAGTGAATAACCAACGAAATCGATTTTTTTTTCTCGGGGGAGAACTCTTCTGGAATATTCAAAACGTCAAATCGACTAGATGCATTTACTCGAACCTTTTGATATGATCGATTGAAAAACTAACGCTACTTTGTGGGAGAGAAAAAAATAATAATTCAGTTGTTGACACATCTACCTCTCTTCATTCAGTGGTTTTTCTTCGTCGGTTTTTTTTTTCATCTTCGAAACTTTAAAAACGAGCAAAAGGCAAAGGGTGCAAGAAGCCTCGATATAAAACTTGCAACATTAATTTTTTGATAATCGACAATTGTTGATTTTTACAGTCGCGATACATGATCAATCGAGTATCGTCCGATCATATGCCCCGCGATAAATGCGTTGAATTTGCAGGAAAACAAGCCGTATAATTAGTACTAGATCTATGTACTATCAAGCGAAATTTATTTTTCAAATATTGTTGCACTTTCAGTTTATTTCTGACTTTAAAGCCTTTGTTTGGATTTTTTTTTTTTTTTTTTTTTGCTGGCAAAATTGCAAATAACTTTTTTGACCACGCGCGCTAAGAAGACGTTGACTTGATCCCGCCAAATATTGTAGGCCAGGCCTGCACTTCACCATCTCTGATAATCGCTTGTCGGTTATCTTTCAAGCACGATTTTCGAGCCGCAAACAAACGCGACTATTTAGGCCAAGATCTAGATCTAGAACTAGAATTAGTTCTAATTTGTTGCACAATTCTGTTCAATGGGCTCTATGATTATAAGCATAGTGGCCTAATTATGATGAAAGACACAATTAATGTATCGGTCCACAAGAGGGTATAACGTCCTCGATTCTCCAATTTGTTGAGGGACATAATATATTTATAACATCAAGGTTGCATAAAGGACATTATTTTTCTAACTTAAATTTTTTTTCTTTTCCGGAAACAATTGTCAAAGGGTATAATGCGGTCAAAAATTTGTGGTGCAACTTATTCTTATATATTTTTCACGGGTGAATCATTGTCTCCATACCTCGTTCAGCAGTTCGTATCAATTTAATTTGTCTTTACTTAATCATATTTTCCCACAACAATTGAGGCTAGATGTAGATTTTAAAAAGTCTCTCCATTAAGATATATTTTTAAAATACTACAAATCTTCATGCGGAATTGGAATTGTTCACAGCACTTCCCGCTTCTCACTCACATTTTGCATACACGCATATAAGGCGTACATCACAGCTCATCTATGACCCTTTTTTAAAATGGCAAAACTAGTAACAAGAAATTGATTTTTATAGTGGACACTTTTTTTGCACTAAAAGTTCTTAAAGCACGCGATTAGAAAAAAGTGACAGACTTTTTAAAGCAATTTTGTCCCAGCTGTAAACCTTTTAAAATCAGAAGAAACCATCCCCGGGATGTTTTATTTGTAGGCTTATTTATTAAGGAATTTTCTAAAATAGAGCGACAAGTATTTACAAAAATAGTGATCAGTTAAGACAAATTGATACAAGTCACTGTGCAAAAGCTGGAGAGTTATATCTTCGATAGTTGAGGAGATGTTTGACAATAAGTTGAACCACGAATTATTGACCGCACTATAGATAATTTCTTAAACACCTTTGTCCAATGTAAAGCACTTAAAAATGCTTTCAGATTTGAAACAAAAAGAAAAATGTAAAATGATGACAGATTAATTGGCAGTCCATCTTCGGTTTCCTCGAAGATCCGTTTTATCTGCCGTGAATTGAGAACAGACACATCAAAGTTGTTTTCCTTATTTTATTTTTTTTAAGAAAGCCTTCATTTGAAAAAAGTCTTCTTACCCATTATTTTATTAGAGGCTTATTAAAATTGGTCCTTTGAATGTAAATAACTCCATAATGTAGGCCCTACAGATGAGGCAAAATTGTCTAAACAACCACTCATTGTCGCAGAGAAAAGTGGCGGTTTTAGACAGGTGGCCGTTTTACATTTAGATTCTAGTGTCATTATAATGTACCCCAAAAAAAATCGCAAGGGGGGAAACTGGCGTTTGGTTATTGTTACAGTGATTGTCTTATACAGGTGCAGGTTCGACTGGATATATAATTATACATTGAAGGACGGTCAAAGTATAGGTTAGGCTGGCCTCATATTATGCTTCTTTTGCTCCCTCAAGACTCAATGGTGTGCAGTTGTTGATAACTTTTGTCCTACTGCTCGATGCCTTCTTAAAATGTTTATAATTAAACACTTTAGATAACAATAAATAGGCCTATGATAATAAGTTTCACTTATATTACGCATTTCTACTTTAAGTAGAGTGATCAGTGTGCTTAATGCACGAACACCATATAGTTCACGTGTGATCCTTTCTCTGTCTCTCTCTGTCTCTCTCTCTCTGTCTCTCTCTCTCTCTGTCTCTCTGTCTCTCTCTCTCTCTCTCTCTCTCTCTCTCACACACACACACACACACACACATATTCACTCTCCCTCAACCTTTATCCTTCTGTCTCTCCTTCATGCTCCCTCTCCCACACAAAAAAACTTGCTCACACACACTTCTATTCATGGAGAATGTTTATCTCTGTGTGTCTTTGCAGATTTCATGGACATGATGATGCTGCAGAATGCCCAGATGCACCACATGGTCATGCAGCAGATGATGCTGCATCAGCTTCCAGGCGGATCGCGGCCCGCCACTTACCCCATGGCTGAGCCCATGGTCCCCGTTCCCATGGTATATATTAGAATATAGACCTCCAGTCTCAAATCTTTTAAGTTATGCCCCATTTGGGGTGCTGAGAATATAAGTCATAGGGTGGTGTGTGCATGTGAGCGGTGGAGAAGGGGGGGATTACATTACTATTATGTGAGATTCTGAAATGTGCTCCCCCTTTTAACATTCCCTTTTATTTTACTTTTAATTTGTAAAGTAGGCCTGCATGGCATGCAGTGGAGCATGTTTAAACCAAGAAAACCTAAAGAAAGTAAAATCCCTTTTTGTTTTGTTTTTTCCTTCTGTTTGAGCAACCTCTCTAAACCGAAAACGTGGCAAAACCGAAGAAAATCCAGCTTTCCCACTGTTTTCAATGTAAGTGAATTCAATCTTCAGTGAGACGAGCTTCCCTTCATTTCTTCTTTCTGTGCTGAAATTCCTCAACTAGGCCTACATTGGAGTCTGCTTATATCAAAATCTGCGGTACTGCCGGATTTTATTCAGTCTTGCCATGTTTTTGGTTAAGAGTTCATGCTTAAATAGTAAAAAAAATAAAGTAGGGGACATTTTTTTCTTTTGGTTTTCCGGTGTCTTCAGATTATTCATAGTGTTCATTTAAAGGGGACTCATGTAACAGTATATAACTTGTGATCAGTTAATTTGACAGAAGTGTTGAACTAAACGTTTAGAGAATATGTCAGTTTTAAGGTAGAAAGCTGTCCTTATCTGACAAGCCGCCTTCTATAGTGACATAAGAGTTTACTGTCAATGTTGCATTATATACCTCAAGGTTTGTTTTGGTTTTTCCCCCATTTCTTGAGCTTGAGTTTTGTATTCAATCTAATTTTTGGTCAAAGAAACTATATTCATTTTATAATGCCCATTCTGTCTCTCTCTCTCTCTCTCTCTCTCTCTCTCTCCTCTCTCTCTCTCTCTAGCTCTCTCTCTCTCTCTCCCCTCTCTCTCTCTCTCTGTCTCTCTCTCTCTTTCTCTCTCTCTCTCTCTCTCTGTCTCTCTCTCTCCCTCTCACTCTCTCTTTCTTTCTCTCTCTCTCTCTCTCTTTCTCTCTCTCTCACTCCTTCCCTCCCCATCACCAACCATCTCTCCATCTCCCTCAGGCACGACCAGCCCCTTCTGTCTACCACCACCACATTCAGAGCCAGCCCTACGGGATGCCACCCATGGACTAGTAAGTATATAAACTCTGACAGAGGCTGCCTTGTCTTCTGTCTCTTAACTCTTTAACTCCGGAGGGGGTTTCCTAACAACGCATGGCCCTCTTTTGGTATGAAACCTAAAATTGACTTATACGTCACTAGACTTGTCGTTAAATCAAAACAAATGAACCTATTTTGATAGTTTTTCATCTAATGGAAAAATTTCAGTCCAAAAATGAATATATTGAAGGTCAACTTAAAGGAATGTGTCCACCAGCGGCTCACAGGCTCAAAAGTTTCAGCCACAAGATGATGGGAGTAGCTTGTGGAAATAAAGAGTTAAAACTAGAAGGATCCCAAGATTGTCTTGGTAATCTTGAACACTGGGCTCTCGTATTTACTCAGAATACAAAATTTTAGTTAAGTATTCTTGTTTCATAGCATTTATTTTCTGACTGGAAGGGCTGATAGATAAATGAAAAGAAGTGACGTTTTAAAAAAAATCTATTTATTTGTTTCATTTGAAAATTTCCTAAATTGCATTGTTTAGTTGACCCTAGAACAGATGTCGGCAAAGATTTTTTGCAATGTTTTGAGGTGTTCCTTTAACAAAATGCCTTTCCTTCTTGAAATGTCTCAAAAAGCCTTGCTTGCTGGCTGAGATTTGTTTGATATGGCCTGGTTTAAATCATACCTTTCCTCTTACAACTGGAATATTTTTTGAAAATATTTTGAGTTTCTCTCTATTTTGTTACCATGAGGAAGTCTAGGATCTTGCAGGTTGTTTTTGTACAGACTAAGGAAATTGGGTAGTTGCAAGAAATAAGAATTTATTGACTAGGTTGGGAATTATGAGGGTCAGAATTTGTATTTTATTTTGTGTACTACAAGCAACTTGATATAGTATATAAGAAAAGTTTTAAGCAAAACACAACGTTTGCCAAATGAAAAAAATGTTAACATTTTATCATACTTTCAAATATTGGAAAAATCTTGTCCAGTACTAAAATATCTTCTCCTAAAACATTATACATCCTTTTAAATTTAAACGTAACTATTAAACGGAATATTGTTGTTATAATTACTGTTACTCTAATTAAAACATTTTGAGCTAAAAATCTTAAAATGTCAATGTATTGAAAGCGACTCCTTTTTCCCTCATATTGTTCTTTTTTTACTAAGTGACGCAAAAAAACTTCTTTTGAATCCTCTTCTGTAGGGAAAACTGTGTTTGGTTCCTTTTTTTTGCAGTCTCAAGTTTTTCATTGTTTGTAATTTGTTCACATTTGCCCAAACTATGCCTGCAATGATGATGTATACATCTTTTTCCCCCTCTCTCTCTTTTCTTGTTATCAGCAGGGGGGGTGGTTTTAGCAACCAAGGCTTCGGACGCTGTAAGTATTCCTTTTGTATTTTTGCTTATGTGTATTTTATTGGACAAATGATGATGATGATGATGATGATGATGATGATGATGATGGTGATGGTGATGGTGATGATGATGATGATGATGATGATGATGAGTTGCTCCTGAGGAAGCCCATGGGGCGAAACGTTGAGCTATTAAACAAATTTAAACATTTTATATTGTTATTTTATTTTTGTCTAAAATTAAAACAAGACTCTCCCTCCAACCCTGCGTACCAAACAATGATGATGATGATGATGATGATGATGATGATGATGATGATGATGATGATGATGATAGTTTCTGTAATAGAGGGATTCCAAGAAATGATAATGTTGCTGATTATGAGATGATAATTGATGGTCATAGAGACTATATTGATGGTTACTAAGATGCTTGTGATGATGAGAGGGGTACTGATGTTAAAATTATGATGGTGGTGGTGATGGTCAACTTCACGAGGGGATACCAGATTAAACATAAGGTATTAGGAACCCTTTTATCCTTGCTTCATTATGTCAATATCCTTCAAAATTTCAAAATAAAACAAAAGCATAGTCTTAAGAAAATAACATTTTGGCTTTGGAAAGTCCAAAATGAATAGTAAAGTTTAAAAATTCTTGTTCTCAAAGGCTCCAAGGTAGACATGTAGTGTGTGTCTCCCAGTAAATGCTCTGTATCATATATATTGCTTCTGATGTTCCCCCTCACCTCCCTCCCACCTTTCCCAGCTGCTTCTTGCCCGGCACCTTAACTGACTTGGTGCAAGATTCTATATTCCGTGTGTTGTGTGATTTTCATCTTTCCCTTATGATGTCATTCCATTTCATAATGACAATGACAACGATAATTACTTATACATATAGCACATATATCCATGCTTTACAGCATGCTCCATACGTTTTACAACTGCTGGTATTTCAGAATTAGTTATTATCACTAATTTTTTCCGTTTTAACTGAAAAACGTTAAGACTTTAAAAATATTGTCAACTGTGGGCTCCCCAGTCAAGGGGTAAGACTTCTAAATTGCAAGGAAAAATTGTGAGTTTTTTTCCTTGCTCCACCAGATAGGATGTTGTATCCTTAGGAAATGTAATTTACTACATTTTCTTACAGCTACAAAATGGTATTTGGCCATTAGTAGCTACATTGCGTGAAAGATGGCAGCATGCACCTAACAGGTTGCAGTACTTTCCATTCACTTTGGCTGTGCGACAATAAAATTGAAGTGTACTAGCCAGTAAATTTAGAAGTCAAAGGAACCTTCTGGCAGGGGATCTTTCACAGCTACATACGTGTTTTTAACTTGACAACTCATTTTTTTCCCGCTTGTGATTGTTTTCCTTTTCTCACCCTCGGCACTTGATTTTCAACAAACTGAAATCACTTTTCACTTTTTTTTTCGGCTCACGACCTTAACTAGAAAAGATATAATTAGATGAAAGGCTCAGCGGATAAGACTTTGTTGACTTTATATTTGAAATGTCATGCTCAAGGTATAGGTATATCATAACATGGCTGAGTGGAAAATGAGCTGGGCTTTATTGTTTTACATTTTCTCGAAATACGATTAATGAAAGACAGAATTGTCAGACTTTGCTTTATTTACAATGTCGAACAATCTCGAGGCTGGGAGAAGGAGGATTGTGGGTTCTTCTTTTGAATCCTTCATATCTGATTTTCATATTTGTATGTATCTACGAATGCTAGCAATTTAAAATAAACTGTTTTAGTTTGTTATGGGTGGGTTTTTTTAATCTTGACGACTGCATGCTAATGCTTTATGGTCACAAGCCAGCTTATCAGAAGGACAAGTGCCTTTACAAACTAAATTTTCTGACATAATGTCTTGGCAAAGCATAAGTTCAATTCTTTCCATAAACCAAAAGTGCTTCGAGCTTTTGATAATTGCTTGTTTGCTCCACAGACCCAACTATATTGCTATCCTCAGTAGCTTTAGAAAGCAAAAGCATTATCTAGTTATAGTTTGCACATGACACCGTCTCATTTGTTAGCTGAACATTCTGTAATTATTTACTCCTGGCTTGGCTATTTTTCACTGTTTTTTCTTTTCTATTTTTTTCCAGTACATTTTTCAACGAAAGCGATAAATATCACGTGATTGCATCCAGCCATTCACAGAGTGCCTTACGGCTGTCTCTCCCTACATATTAAGTAGTCTAAATGCATGTCTTCACTGGAGCCATCGTTTAGTTTCAAAGAAAATAACAGCAAAAGCTGATCAGTTGAATTATAAGATAGACTCAGGATCTTGAAAAGTATGTAAATGAATCTATAGACGTTGTAAAAATTAGACAAGTATTAGTCTTCCTCTTGTTCAAATGAAAGTTTTGTTTTTTTCTGCTTTTTAAACTAGGTGTCTGCTTTTTAATTTAAAGAACTAACTAATTGTAAAGGTTACTAAACCAAATTCTTTTTTTCTCTTTTGTTTCAGCATACAATAGCACAGGCTATATTTATGACGATGGCTCCAATTATTATCACTACCACTGAGTTGAAGATGGAAGGGACTGTGTACGTGGCCGGTTACCTAGCAACCATGGCATGCTCCTCTGTGAATGGCTGGATCGATGGCGCTTATCTGTTGATTGATATGTTTAACACTTTATGCAGTTCTCTTGTATGTTCTTAATGTATCATGCATTTGCTGACTGTTATTTTTGTTTGAAAAAGTTGCATCCTTCTAAAAATCATTGATCTATTCTGGGTAGGAAATGACCAGTTATAGTAGAAGTGATCTTTCCTTTTTTTTTAAACATCCTTTTTTTGTGTTAAAAATAACTAATTTAGCAAAATCAGACCTCCTTGACAGGATCATGGTTCTAAAGGTACATTTTCAAAATTTTGGTATATTCCATTTTAAGGATTCTGTGTTAATTAGTTTCTTTAAGACAAACATGCGTTTGAGTTTCTAGCAAGGTCCAAGGAAAAGAGAGTAGTTTGTGCATGTTGATTGTTGTATGCCAATAAAATCAGGGTATTTCTTTAATGGTAACAAAGCTTTTGAACATAAACATAGTTATGCGAAATGAAATAGAAGTATAAGAGGGACGTCTACATTTAAGAAATGCCACATTTTTTAAATGATGCATAAAGGCATTTTACTAAATATCTTTGAAAGAATAATGCGTGAACGGTCTGTGAAGATGTGCGTTTAATTTTTTTTAAACTTGTTTTAAGATGTGATTTGATTTTTTTTTTTTTCTGCCAAACTTCATAAGGTTAATTTCAGTTAATTGAATATTTAAAAATGACAGCTTTAAAAGTTTGTTTGTTTGTGTGAGCCTCAATGGAATGTCCGAGTGAATGTGGTTTGGCAGTTGTGTAATTATCTTTGGGGAAGTGACCCACGCGGTGTTGGTGTAAAACTTTACTACTTAGACATTTGTTTTTGGTCTATGTCATGCATATTGCCTTAGTCTGAGAGTGATCTCAGGTAGTAGGCAAGATGTTCCGACAAGTACTCAGAATCTGTCTTACAGTTCTGATGTAGTTTAAAAACAGATATCAGAATGAAGGCGCAAGTAGTTAAGAGGGTTTCAGAGAAAGAGAGAGAAAGGGAGAGAGAGAGAGAAAAGATACCGAGAAGCCATCTGCACCAGATAAGAAATGGTTATCCAATATTTATTATGTTCTGAGTCTAAAATAAATTTCAATAAAGCAGCAGGTGTTGAAGAACAGAATATCAAAACATTAAAGTTTTACTTCTGAAGCACTTATATATTTGTATCAAAACTAATCGAAAAGGATTTTTTTAAACAGATTTGGGCTTTTTCAATTGTTTTGTATTGTAGTCTTGTATGGAACAAGATATGTATGTAGAGAGCATTGGAGACAAGAATTGACAAATCCGCTGTGCTTGTAATAATGTGTCAGTGATTTCTCTGTACAGTGAAAAAAGGTACCTCCTTGCTAAAGATATCGCCACTGGTGGTCTAGAGGTTAGGCTGCAAGATCGATAATCATGAGATTTCCCATTTGGCTCACTCCTATCTGATTTGGAAGTACCACCTTGTAAATGACTTTACAGTGCAAAGGGTGTTAAAACTATACAATTTGTAATTTAGTTTAGGTGAGGACAAGACTATACATTTCTCAGTGTGGAGAGGAGAGGATGGTCAAACATTGGGTTGTTCAAATAAGACCAAAAAAATACCAGATTTATTTTTGTAGCCCTCTGATTAACAACTTACTCACAGAACTGAGTTATATGGGAACATGTAATAGCTCAACCCTGGTGATGCTTTTCTTCGGGGATTTCAGTTGAGATTTAGAGGGTAGACCAACAGAAAAATGACTACCTATTTTATAATTTCTGATGATAATAAGTGTCTTTAACTCTTTCCACGCCACATTACCTCTTTATGCCAAAGTTTTTGCATGAGGAAATGGAGTCATGATAAGTTACAAAATCACTCTAAACTTTGACAACTGTTTTGACATATTTTGTTTTGATCTCATCAACATCTAAGATAACGCATATTTCTTTAAAAGTAATGCTCGACTTTTATTTGAGGCAACAATAAATAGCATCCCATGACAAACATAACATGGTGATGAATTTATTCTGTACATATGGAAACTGATACCCTTGTATCTTTGTTAGGAAGCACTAAAACAATAATTGAAAATTGAGACTTGATCTCTTCTGGGAATTAAACCTATTTTATTAAGAGCTTTCGACGCTTAGGGTTTTATTGTAGAGTTGGGGCTACACTGGTAGTGAGACTGCATGAATTTGTGGAAATATGATGCATCTGAACAGTTACAACACTATGATTGATATACACAGGCATCTGACATTACACAAAATGGTTGAAAATAACAAAAGTAGCTTGGCTTTTTACTCAATGTTTTTGTCAAAAGGGAACTTTCCAAGATTTCAGTGTGGATAAAAATTGTTGTCCGTTATGTCCCGAGGTTTGTCTAGGGAAAAACTGTTGGTGTCACAAGCAATCTTCACAGCCACAAAATGCTCTCAGGAGAAACCAAAGATGTTTTAACTTACCAATGTTTCAACATGTAATTTTGTGTGGACAGCAGAAATGCCGAGCTCAAATGACAAATATGCAGATTAACACAGTCAAAATTCTTGACTTGTCAAAAAATTTGTCATTTATCATTCTAGTTCAATCAGATTGTCAAAATTGTTCTATCACTGATATAAAAATGTTGCACTTTTCCCAAATAGACATATGACTGTAAAGTTGCTCAGATTGCTTGTGACAGGAACAGGCCATTATGTGAATATTAGTATATGGTGTTGTTGTTCCTGGGGTCATGCCGTGGACTAACATTTGTCTGAGATGCTTATGACATTTTCGCTGTGATAGATTTATCTGTGATGTATGCTTTTGAAGGGTTTCTCCCAAGCTGTCCATCCTCTACCTTTCATGGAGCTGGCAGAATTTTGACTTAATGTGGAGCATCTTGAAACCTGATTATTTTTGCCCCTGCTATTTTTATACCTGTCGAATCACCAAAACGGGTTGGTGTGGATGGACAGTCTGGGAAAAAAACCTGTTCTTTTTATAAATATTCCGCCCATTGTATGTCGAGTCAGTCTCATTTATTTCTGTCCCTAGAAAGATAACTTTGTTAACATATTTTACAACTTTGTACTTCGTGCCTCTGAACCTCAATTGCAGCTAAATATCTTGTCACTTTGGAGATCTTTATAAATATCAATACGGCCCTTGCCACTATAAAGCATCTCCTTTGGTAGTAAGTTATTCTAAGAAATTTGACTTGTGCTTTAAGCAGTGCAACAAATGTTTAAGTTATGATGCAGGCTCATCATGAATTGACATTTATTGGGGCCTCGCTGAACATTAAAAAACCTTACTGCTATTTTTAAAAAATCAATGTTACAATCTAATCTGTCAAAACAGTTAGAACAAAGCATATTAAAACACAGTATAAGGTTGGGAGTCTAGAATAGGTTATGTGTTTTCTTGCAACTGCAGGTTTTCATCCAGAGTACACTGGCGTTGTGTGCCTAATCTGTTTACCTTTTGGAGTTTTTGCTTCAGTTGTTGTTCAGGAAGCCACATATATTCAGTTTTTTTTAATCATCTGGATTGATCACAGTTCTCCAGTTTTAGGCAGGACTTAATTTAAATGTTTTTTCCTGGAAGTGTAACTCAGCAAGACTAGTCTTCTCTTCTTTCGTCCTGCCAGGATGTCTTAAATGTACGTAATTGTAACTAACATGTGGGATCTCTGAATTTGTCGTCGCTGGTGGAGAAGACTAGCTAGTTACTTGTTTGTACCTGCCCACAGCATTTCCATAAGACAAAAACCAAAATTGCCTGGGGAGGGAGAGACATTAGTTTCTTTGTGGATTATAGCCTCATGTCAGCAGGAAACACAATCAAGATTATTTTTTGAATTCCCACCTCATAATGCTTTCAAGGGTTCCAATGGATCAGGAAGTTATCAGAGTACTGAAATGTTTGTGTATATTAGTTTGTGTAAGGCTAGTTAAAGTAACAAAGACAGAAAAGTGTAAGAAATAGGTTTTGAAAAAATCAATTAAGTTTTATTAGATTATTCATTTGTTTCTTTTCAATTTCCGTCAGTTGTTGTAGAGATAAAAGTTTTGACAGATTCAATTGTAAATGAGGAAACTCCATACATCCCAAAATCTAATATTGTGAAAGGTAGAACTATTCAATTTTTTCTTTGACTCTTTAATTGTCAAATGACGTTCCTTGTTACTTAATATTCCCTCATGACGTTAGCTGTCTTTGATTTTGTATCCCTCAATACTCTTTCATGTCTTTCTCCCTCTCACCATAGTATATTTTCAGTTTAGGCCTAGCTTTAGCAGCTATATTATTCAGCAAATTGTTGTTGTTTCTTCCATATAGTCATCACTGTATTTGTTTTACCAATGCCTGTCTTTTACTTTCATTCAAATATTTTTGCCTGTACCTGTTGGGGTTTTTTAATACAAGAACTTGAGACGAAAAGAGGGAATCCTTTTCTTTATTATTTTCTATTTTTGTCTCAAAATTTTTTCAACATTTCATGAAAGATGGTGACATTTTGTCTCTTTATGGTGACTCAAAATTTGATAAAGATTCCAGTCAAAGTTTAAGACTGAAAGTTTTCCACTGGCCTCTGTCCTAGCTTTGGTCTTCAGTCTTTATTTTACACCACAGTGCCTTTCAAAACAGAACGTATGCTCCAATTGAATGTAACAATATTGCCTTTTGTTTTTTTGGAATAAAATCATGGGTGTAGCAAGCAGGGTGTATGTAGCAAGCAGTCCATGTAATCAGAAAGAAATACTATATTTCTGGAGACAAAATATGTTTACACCACCAGCTATTTTTCATGGTTGAATCCCTTTAAAGTTCTAAAGCCATGAACATGAAGAAAAATTGTACAGATTTCATATCAAAACTCCTCACTCTTGAAGATACTCCTTGTGTATTTGGAAGATCTGTAATTGTCAGTTAGTCCAAATATTTTTCAATTTCTATCGAGCCATTGTTCAAATGTTGAAATGAGCCTACCACCAAATGTTGGTCCCCTGATACAGCAGTTTCATGTTGAACTGCAGTGTGAATGGGCCTAGTTCAAGTCCCCTATGGGATTTTTTAAAACTTAAGATGTGTAGGGAGTTTTCAAGGCTCTCCACTTTTTTGGCTTGTTACTGAACATTTGATTTATGCATAGGTGCCACCTGTAGCTACTGTGTTGGTCTCACCACACCATACCATAACAGAGGTATTGTTCTAGTTCTTTTCAAAGTGCATGGACTGCTTGTAACACAAACACTTCATTTATCATAGCAGATTGGCTTCTGTGAACCCACACCTATCTGCTTTCTTTAACTTGACAAAGGCAATTATCTAACATTATCTTAATATTCTTCCAGGTTTGGAGCACAAATCATAACCTTTATCTCTTTCTTTTACAACAGGTATAATTATTCTCTATTTTTTTGTATTTCTCTCAAGTGATGGGTCTTTGATTTATAATTTTGATACAAAAGTGAGTTCTCAAAGCTCATAGAACAAAAATAATTAAGGTTTTGGCTGTATAAAAAATGTCCAAATTGCCATGTGTTTCAAACCTATATATAATCTTGAATAAATGTGGCTCATTCTTTGAACTGTGTTTCTTGCTGACAGTTTGTCTTGTACATTATAGATAGAAGTCAGTGCTTTCTCCACTCTGAACTGTTTTTATTTATCATTTTACCCTTCTTAAAAACTATTAGTGCAATTGATCAAACACTGCTTCTTTTTTGCTCTACGTCTATGGTGGTAATGATGGCAAAGCAAAAGACGATGTTAATGATAATGATAATTATGACTGTAGGTATAGTTGCAATAGTATTAGAAAAGGCAACAATGATAATGCTGGTGGTGGTGATGATGCAAATGGAAATGATGATTGTAGAGACAAATGATATTAATTGCAACAATGCTAGTTGGGACAATAATACTGAAGATGGTGGTAAGATGGTATTGAGTGTAATTCATTATGATGACGGTGTAATGACTGTAATGTCTGGAGATGATAATGATGAGAGAACAAGATGACAGTGGAGAAGAAGATTGTGATAAGGGTGAAAGTGGTGATAGAGGTGGAATTTGGTCTAGTGGTTTGGATGTTTGGCGGGCACTTTGGTATGGTTTGCTCCTTCTTTCCTGTGAAGCATCTATCATCCTTTTTATGGTTCCTCTTATTCTTTACATCTTATTCTTTAGTAACACCTCTAATCTTTGGTACTCATGTAATGACCTAATTATGGTGCAAGTGCTGCAAAATTCATATAAAAGGGAGAGAGAGAGAAAAAAATGAATTCTAGTAGTTACATACAACTTCTACGTACTCTACTGCTTCAGTTTGTGGTTGTTACAATTGCTGCTGCTACTGTTGTTGTTGCTGCTTTGAGAAGTGGTCATGGTGGAAGGTGAGGAGTAGGAGGAGGAAGAGGGGGAGGGCTGCGTGAATCTGTTGCTGAAGATGTTGTGCTGTTGCTACGTGCGCACACGTCCAACATTGCATTGATGTAATTGTGTGATTTTTACTATAGTCTCTTGTCTCTGCCTTCTTTTTGTTCTCTACCCACTGGCATCTATAGTGAAATGGTTGTGCTTTTGGCCTTTTACCTTAGAAGATGCGAGTTCTTTTCGCGTGTCTTATCAAATGTCTCCATCTTTCTACCGGGATACTGTGTCCTATTCAGCCCGGGTTGACCCTAACAGGCAGGGTAGAAGCAACCCGCCACCTAATTGATCTAAACTGAGTCAATGGGGGTGTAAAATAATATTTACACAGTCATATATATATATATAGAATCAATTAGACGTTCACAATGTGTGATGTGCATGTATTACGTGGTGGCGGTAGTCTATTAGTTATGTTGTTGACCGAAAGCTCGTGGGTTCGAGTCCCTTCGACGTTGTGTCCTAGGAAAAGGCACATACGAATTTGTCTCATTTCTCACAGATGGGAATATGGGCACCCGGCTATAGATAGCGAAAGTCTTTTCAATTTGTTAATGTTTGAGTGCCTTGTCAGCTACTTGAGCCAGCTGTAGACCTATGCTTCCCGAGAAGCCGATGGTGTTCCTGGGTCCTTTAGGTGCTGGGTTAACATTCTATTATTGTAAAGCACATAGATGGAGCTTGCCGTGGAGTAGGAATATGCACTATACAATTGTAGTTTATTGTATTATTGTAAAGCACATAGATGGAGCTTGCCGTGGAGCAGGAATATGCACTATACAATTGTAGTTTATTGTATTATTGTCTCCGTCTTCTTTCTTACAATGCCCTTTCAGTTTAGTTCTTGCTTCTTCTCCATAATCTTTGTGTTCCCCTCATATATCTTAGGGTAAGTCGAATGCTGGTTCTTCAGCCTGCAATGGAATTGAATGTTACCGTTTATTAAACATGTTTCCTACCTCATAGGGCCCCTTACCTTCAGACAGCCGCCTTCTAATTTCGAAGGTACTCTATAGTTTTAAAATATTGACTAAAGTATTTTCGGTGTTGGTGCGATTTAATTTTGAAGCCCACTCTTATCGGTTTTAGAACCACTAGGATCTTTCAAGAGCGCAACTTAGGCTTACACACGGGACCTCCGAGAATTGTCGCCCTTACCCAAGAAAGTTATCTAGGTGTGCCAATCTTACATACCTTTAAGGTCAGCGTTTGACTGAGAGAAAGCAGTAATTGAAGGAGCCAGATGTAGCAGTAGACTCGTACTCAGACCTCTGCATTGACAAGTGCCTCATCATCAAAATGCTCAATTATTTGGTGTCGAGTAGGGTGTTTGAATTATTTCTGTAATCGCAATTCCCTGTTACAATACTTCTTCAAAAAGTGTCAGTTGGTAGGCAAACACATTGCAAAGTTCTATAAAGCGTATACCTACAGAAGAACGAACGAAAGAAAGAAAGAAAAAAAAGAAAGAAAGAAAGAAAGAAAAAGGATATAGACGACATACCATAGTAAACTATCATACTTGTATAAGTTTTACTATACACATAGTGATGTGATAGCTTTGATGGCAGCATCTGCTGGTATGACATAGGTCCAATACTTACTCGTCTCCCCCCCCCCCCCCAAACCCCCAAATCCCCCAAAGAACCCATTTTCCTTCCGTCCTCCTAACTGCTTGATCCATTGAAGTAGAGGAGAGACATACATCATGTAGGCTTTTTTTAATATGGCACACGGTGTTTTACTCATGCTAAATAGTGTTTGTATTAATTTAAAAAACAAAAGTAAAAAATCAAGAGCAACAACAACAACAACAACAACAACAACAACAACAACAACAACAACAACAACAACAACAGCAGCAAATTTTAGGTTTCTTTCTTTCCTTCTTTCTTTATTTATCCTTTTTATGTTTGTTTGTTTTTAAATTATGAATTAATTAATTTATTTGTGTATTTATTTATTTATTTATTTATTTATTTATTTATTTATTGTTGGGTTGCTGATTTTTTAAAAAATATCTTCGTACTTTAATAAGAATGGTAAGCCGTAACGACGCAGCATTAAACAATGAAAGGAGCGTGTCAATTTTCCAAGGTGCAGTCCTCTTTTCAGAGTTTTTTTTTGGGGGGGGGGGGACACCAAACTGACAATCGTCAACAAGTGTATTGAGGCTTTGAAATCGACGTAAAACGTAATAAAGAGCCTCGTTCTTCACTTAACAATACATTGTATTGTCCAATCCAGACCAATGTGCTATCTCATGCGAATCGACAAACTAGGCTTACGATTTATGGTATAAGGGACGCCACTGGTTATATCTTATACGGGGCACAGAAAAGGTAGGAGTTAATTTCCTTTGCAAAACGGGAACAAAATCCACATGACTGATTTTTTATTTAGATCTAGACTCTAGGTGTTGTTTTGTGTTGCCGGGGGAAAATGCTCTATACGCATTACACCAATAAAAATATCACACCTAAAAAATTAACAGATATATGTGTATTATTATGTAAAACATAGTATTCTGCATAAATGTATATTGTATAAGAATTTCTATGAGAAAAATAGCCACGACCTGAGCCTGGCAATGCTTTCACTAAAAATATAGGATGCAATAAAAACTCACGAACAGTCACAATAAAATTGAAACTTCAATAGCTAGAATTAGTAGAAACATTTAATAAAAACATTTGTTCTCTATGAATAGAAAATCTCTCTCTCTCTCTCTCTCTCTCTCTCTCTCTCTCTCTCTCTCTCTCTCTCTCTCTCTCTCTCTCTCTCACACACACACACACACACACACACACACACACACACACACACACACACACACACACACACACACACACACACACACACACACACACACACACACACACACACGCTATTTTTTTTCAGCCTCACGGTAGGGCATACACATCCATGACATGTATGCATTTGTGAATAAGAAATGCTTCAGCTGTTTTTGAAAAATGCGAATAGTAGGGGCACTCCTTATTTTACACGGGAGTTCGTTCCATACATAGGGACCAAAGAATAAAAAAGGAACGCTCGCCGTATGTTTTGTAATTTTGTTCTGTGGTTCTAAGAATTAGATCGTCAGTGGCTGACCTAAGGGCTCTGGATGGACGATATAATTCCTGCGATTATTTTAGATAAATAGGTGCGATATCATTTATAGCCTACATTTAAAACGGAAAACGGCTGTTTTGTATTTGATCCATTTTTTTTTTTACTGACAGCCAGCGTAGTGCTTTCAGAATAAGTGTTACGTGCGCTGATTTCTGTTGTTTCATTATCGTTTTGCTGATTAATTTTGGAGCACTTTTACCTGTGATTGTTTTTCGCCCGTCAGACCGGATAAAGCAGCAATACAGTTATCTAAGTTTAACAAAAATAAGTGTTGTTACCAATGTCTTGGCTGCTGCTTTAGTTTAATAATTTCTTACACTGTCGATCCTTTTCAGCTGAAAATAGATACTTTTGCTGAGCATGCTAATTTGGGAGGACATAGACATATCATAACTCAAATGAACCCCTAGATTTTGAGACTTCTTTTTGAACGAATGGTATGATTATTTATGTCAATTTGTAGTTCTGGGAGATTGATAATGGCTTTTGTACATGTATTTCTATTCAACATTATTTCCGTCCTGTCATCATTCAGTTTCAATTTATTACTGGTTATCCATATTTTTAATTCCCGAATACATTTCTCAGTAGAATCGAGTAAAAGAGATATTTGATCGAAATCAATAGACTCATAAATCTGAGTGTCATCAGCATAAAGATTTAATTCATCCCATACTGTCTTAAAATATCAGCAATAGATTGTATGTGCATTGTAAAGAAGAAAGGTCCAAGAACAGACCCCGGGCAAACGAAAATCTGAGTAAAACATTATCTGAACACGTGCTTCCAACCACAACTGCTTGTGTTCGCGACTCAAACCGTCACAGGACAGCACCTTTTACGCAAAAATGAGTACTTAGGTTCTCGAGTAAACTGTCTTGATCAATGGTATCGAATGCAGCCGAAAGGTCCAAAAGAGTAAGAAGACACACTGCCTTTCATCAATTCCTTTAAAAATATCAGTACAGACCTTAAGCAACGCTGTCACGGTTCTAGTGTGCCTTAAATGTGTATGCTGACTAATAAACTTTGATAGAATTATTTGCTTTAATATGCTGTAAGAGTCTATTTGGCACAACTTTTTCCAGATGCACACAAACCTTTTTTGTCTTTATTTTTATTTCTGTTACTATCAGTACTATCATCATCATCATCATCATCATCATCATCATCATCATCATCATCATCATCATCATCATCATCATCATCATCATCATCATCATCATGCATCATCATCATCATCGTCATCATCATCATCATCATCATCATCATCATCATCACCATCATCATCATCATCATCATCATCATCATCATCATCATCATCATCATCATCATCATCATCAAACTATGGCAATAGTATCGGTAGTAATAGGAATAAGAAATAAGGACAAAAATGGTTTGTGTGTATCTGGTTGTCATATAAGTAAAGTAATATTTATTATTGCTGCTGCTGCTGCTGCTGCTGCTGCTGCTGCTGCTGCTGCTGCTGCTACTACTACTACTACTATTGAAGAAGAAAAGAAGAAGAAGAAGAAGAAGAAGAAGAAGAAGAAGAAGAAGAAGAAGAAGAAGAAGAAGAAGAAGAAGAAGAAGAAGAAGAAGAAGAAGAAGAAGAAAAATATATTAGTTATAATAATGATAACAGTTCGTCTGTAAAAGTCTGACGACGACGGTTCTGTTCGGTTTCTGGCGACAGACCAATTGCCCACACCAATCACCCGACGCTCGGACGGCCTTGAAAACAAACACATTTGTTATTGAAGGTCATCATCGGTTTGGTCGGTTTTGCCTCTCACATAGAAGACAATCCGGCTAGCCTCAAACGACGAAACCGACAAACCGAACCGAACAGAATGGATCTTACCAATGGGCACCGGGTATTAATAATACCGAACCGAATTGAACCGGACCGGACCGACCTGGCTAATCAGCGATTTCACCGATTGTCCACAAAACGAAAAGCGAAGACTTTGGTAGCCCATTTTGCTTTTCTGCTGCTTACAAAGGAGGGATAAGATTGTTTTTGAACGGTACATTTATTGAATCGTATGTCATCAGTCGTATTATCATCAAATATGTCTCTAGTTACATTCAGTACATGCATTGTCAGCATGGCTCTAACCCTAATTGCCTATTAAATTGTTTACCTCCAATGGTTCTGTTTTGTGTTCAACTCGTCGCTTATTTCCAACTATAGTCTTAGGTGGACTAGACTCCAGACTAGCTCTATAGCAAGGATGGCTCAGTCACGTAAAGTAACTGTCGAGAGGCACTCTATTGAGAGCTTTTGACTATGCATAGGCCACTTTTTTCTTCTCTAGATGTTAATCCTCTTCATCTTCTCCCTTCTTCTTTTTGGTTGGGAATCAGGGCAGTTTTGTTAAGATGTCCGTTATACTATATTTTGGGATCTTGAAACTTTATTGGCATTTTGGGACATTGGGCACGAAACAAAATGTTTCCACTCTGATGTGCTAGTGCAGAAGTGACAATATGGTTCATAACTACGAGAAACCACCGGGAAGGTCAAGCAGAAGGGTGGGGAGGGGAAAGATAGAACAGGTAGTTGAACGTGATTCTCATCCACCTGAAAGGATCACATGGCGCCGTGTGTTGGTGTGAGTGGACTGTCCGAGCCAGACACCGGTTGTAGTCTTGTGCATTTCCAGGTGCCCGTTCTATTGACTATTGAAGTGGCACCGTGTGGTTTCTCGTCTGTAACGTCGGCCCGGCGTTATGCTGTCCGATATCCTGGGCAGGTGCAATGGGCGCTGCGTGGTGTTAATTTGAAAATAGTAATTTACCAAAAGATACGAGCATGTCCCCATGGTGCCGTTACCATACCTCTAGTCATGTTTGCTGGGGCTGTATTGTAGGTTCAGCCTCTCATGACAGTTAAAAGTATACAATATTTTTTTTTAACCTCGCCCGCTTGCCATATAATTACACAGAGTTGACTTTGATGATATTTTTTGGTGAGGTTCTTATATATCCACAAACACTAAAATAATAATAATTGTCTTCACCTTTCCAGTTTTCCACGAAAGCACCACCTTAACTCTTATCATAGATCTGTTTTCCCATATAAGTTTCCTTGGTCAGAAAATGACGGATGGTCTTTATTTTCAGTTTGCCACGTAAACATCGCATCGATTCAACTGTGGCTTTTGTTTGTTTGTCTGCCTGTTTGTTTGTTTGTCTTCTGCACGCTAAGGGAAAATTATCTTCATCTTTTCAGTTTGTCTGTTGATTGGCATTCTAATTTCAATTGTAAATCAGGCTTTTTTTACATTGAGCGAATGGTTTTCTTCTTTCCAGCTGGCCATGTAAACACGGCTTTGACTTTGATTTTTTTTTTCGTCTGTGTGTCTCCCCTGTTCGCAAATGACCAATCGTCTTCGTCATTTCAGTCTGACATGTAAACAATACGTGAATTTAGTTGTGATTGTCTAAATACATGTCTGCTGAGTCCATAAACAACGAATGGACTCCATCGTTCCAGTTTACCTCGTAAACACTACGTTAATTTGATATGATTGGATTTTTTCCTCATGTGCGTCTCCTTATAGTCAACCAGTGAAGAATGGACTTCGTCTTTTCAGCTTGCATGTAAACACTGCGTTAACTTTATTATTTTTTCTCTCTCTGTGTCTCCTCAGTCGGCAAGAAACAACGAATGCCCCGGGGTCGGAGGGGCATAGGGCAAGCACCTGTAGGTAAGTGTGGGTCTGGACAAAGGCATCCAAAAAATAAATCGTTATAGTTCCGGACGGTATCCTCGGTTTGGTCGTTGTCTGGGGCTCTGGCGTGTTGTGTGATGTGAGCAGAGACTTCATTGTGTTGTATGTCCAAAATAGTCCTCCCTGGTCTAAATCTGGTTCTCAAAGGAGAGCACTATTTGACTCTACTTGGAACCAAATGAAAGGAAAGAAGGGAAAGGTTGCGTGCACGTTCGACTATAATGTGAGACTGGTGTTTTGCCCAAAATTTGCAGCAAAGTTGTTAGAGAGAACATTGAGCGAACGGCGGCGATGACAGTGCCCGGTCTAGGATGATATTCAAGTTAACGGATGTGACTGGGACAGAGATGTGTAGCATGTGGGTTATGTACGCACAATATTGTTGGTCTATTTGTACATTTGTTTTAGATCTCGGAGCAATAATGATGGCTATCTTGCTTTAAAGCCTAAAGGCTTTGAATGAGATTTTGAACCAAACCCTTCCATGTTTGTGGACGTGGCCGTTTCAAATTAATGTCTTCAGTGTGCGTGTGTGTGTGTATGTGTGTGTATGTGTGTGTGCGGGTGTGTGTGTGTTTGTGTGTGTGTGTGTGTGTGTGTGTGTGTGTGTGTGTGTGTGTGTGTGTGTGTGTGTGTGTGTGTGTGTGTGTCTTCGGATTTAAGTCTTGCATACAGTAAACAACAGATTTTAACCTAGTGAAAATTGTCGTGTGTCCATCATTCATATAACACATCTGCAGGAAGCAGCTAACTCCGTAATCAGAAAGTAGTCAGTGGTGTATAACATCTGTGCATAATTAAGCCTGATGTCTTCTCAGACGATGAGTACAGAGAGCCAGAAAGGAAAGCCCCTGCAGGTATATCGTATCAACAAACTGGGCACCTCTACTGCCCGAAATAGACGTGTGGGATTTCCCCTTTCCTTTATTCCATAATACCGTGACAAACTCTGAATATTGTCTTCATTTTGAATAATTGCTTTTCTTCAAAATACAAGTCATAACATCTCTTCTCCACGAACACAATATGTGTGTATATTATAATATCATTATTTATTCTCTTCTCCTTGGTGATTTGGTTTCTTCCCCTGTCCAGAGGAGCAGTTTTCACCCTCATGACATTGTGATTACACTCTCTGCTGCACCCCCCCCCCC
>NW_004798245.1:99309-103140 GCF_000002075.1 Aplysia californica | reverse complement strand
CACACACACACACACACATTTACCTATATGCACATAGCCACACTTATATACATATATAATAGTAAGTTTACTTAAAGACAGTAAACGTTTCATTAAAGACAATACATAAGAAAAAAGTATATACGTTAATTAGACAATTGATCCCTAAATAAGTGAGTTTTGTTTGTCTCTTTCGAAAGTATCTATATATATATATAAATACATGTGTATATTATACATGAAAATATGTACACGTCAGTGACAATTATTCCACCATGGATGAATATAAGTGAGTTTTATTTCTGTCTTTCTGCATTAGTTGCTGATGAAGCCGGTGGACTATGGTCTTTCAAATGACCCGCTGACGGATGTGGCTGACCGGAACATCAAGATGCTGGCCACCTGTCTCCTCTTCCTGGTCCGACGGGTGTCCACTCGCCGCGAGTCCCCCATGCTGGTGGGTGTCTGGTTCTGACGTCATCTCTCTTTAATCACCATTATCATGATTGCCTTTCTCACCTTTGATCAGGGTATAGACTGTGAACAAACGCTTTAAGAATTCTTTCTCTTTTAAGCTCCTGAAATTTTCTGTCTTTTTTCGTTTATGGAGTGTGAGACAGTGGGTTTTTCTTTGGTGCCAATTTCTATTGCATACTCAAACACACTCTCTCTCTCTCTCACACACACACACACACACACACACACACACACACACACATGTGTGTGTGTGTGTGTGTGTGTGTGTGTGTGTGTGTGTGTGTGTGTGTGTGTGTGTGTGTGTGTGTGTGTGTGTGTGTGTGTGTGTGTGTTGTTGCTTTGGGTTGGGTTTTTTTAATTGTTTGCTTTTTTTTGGGGGGGGGGGGGGTTAGGCTTTAGTTAATTCTTTACAGATGTCTTATGGCTTCTTAAAATACAAAATGCATGAACACAGTAAGAACTAATAATAAAACATTTTGATTTACCTCCAGTTACTTCGTGCGAGGCACCAGACTTACGTAATTTGAACACAGCCTGCGTTTTACAAGGCTCAATATTTGTGGAGATTTTACGTCCTTTCTAATACAGCTTGTGCTCTGTCTCTGTTTCAGTCGTCAGGACGGACAATGTAAGGAAGAAAAACACCAAGCCATATCCTTTCCCTGGGCCGAGTAAGTGGCTACTGAGCTGTGTTTGCACTGTTGTTATTACTGTTGTTGTTACTGTTGTTGTTACTGTTGTTGTTGCTGTTGTTGTTGTTGTTACTATTGTTGTTGTTGTTGGTGGTGGTGGTGGTGGTGGTAGTGTTGTTGTTGTTGTTGTTCATTATGATTGTTGTCGTTACTACTGTTGGTGTTCATATGATTGTTGTCGTTGTTGTTATTGTTGTTGTTGTTGTTGTTGTTGTTGCTTCTGGTGCTGCTGCTGCTGCTGTTGCTGGGGTTTTTTGTCTCTTACTTTTGTTTGTAATGAGATGTTATGATGATATTGAATCAACTTTTTCTCAGCATTGTTATTGTTGTTGTTCATGCTTATGTTTTTATCCCTGTTTCGACTGTTGTTGTTGCGATCTTGGTCACTTATTGTTCTTCTTTTTCTGTTTCATCTTTTCCTGTTCATGCCACTGCTGTTATTTGTTGTTATATCAATTGATAACGTTGTTGCTATCAATAACATTATTGTTTTGTACTTGTATTGTAATGTATTATTGTGGGTGGTTGGCGAGCGCTGTGGTGCGGTTTGCTCCTTCCTTCACTTCCCTATCAAACTTCAATTGTCATTGTCATTTATTTCTTCTCCGTCTTTTTCCATGTTTCTCTCTAGTAACATCATTAATCTTCGACGTGTATAATTGTGAACTTTTTGTATTGCAAGTCACGTAAAACTTGCATTAAAACTAAACAAAACCATTTTTTTGTGTTCTTTTCTGTCTTGGCAGTCAAGGGCAAGATAGCTATTTGGGACATTTAAAGGATGAAATGTTTACTTTCTTTGTTAACTATGAAAAAAAAAAAGTAACAAAGGTCCACAGACAAAGAATTTGATGTTCTCCTCATGATAGAATATGATTGGAACTGCAGAAGATCAGAGAAAAGAGGACCCTTAATAAATATTGCAAAGCCTTGTTTGATAACAAATATGACTTTGACATTCTTCTCTTACAAGAGAATTTTACAAAACCTTGTATAACAAATATGACTTTGACATTCTTCGTGCACAAGTAAATACCTTGTGTAACAAAATATTATGACTTTGACATTCATCTCTTACAAGAAACAGCAATATCAGATAATTATTATTTGTGACTAGTTGTTAGCTACAAATCTAACGTATAACCGTAAAACAAACTGTTTTCATTAATCAATATAAGATTTGTGAAAATGTTGAGTAACCCTGGGTGGTTTGCAGATGCTCTGGATCAGTTTGCTCCTTCTTTCCTATTAAAAACATCTGTCTATCGCCCTTATCTCATCTCCATCTATTTTGTGTAAGTTACTCTCTTGTAACATCTCCAATCTTCACCACTTAAATGACATAATTGTTTTGCAAGAGCCGTAAAATTCTTGCTAAAGTGAAAAAGTTGAGTAACCATGTTTTTCTTCTTTGTTTTTCAGAGGGCATGCGTCGGCTCAGGCATATTGCTTACGCTGCTTGGTTTATCGCCATACTAAAAGCTTTAGCAAAGAAGGTAGATGAACTAACCTGCTAACACACTAACACACTGTCTTTAGAGAAAAACTGAAAAACAAACAAACATGGGGGCGGGGGGGTGGAAGAAAGGGGGAGGTGAAAGGGGAAGGGGGAAGGGGGGGAAGGAGTTGGCTCTGGATAGGTGGGGTAGAAACTTACATCTTGGAGTAAGTCGAGTAGATTCTTATATCTTGGCGTAAATTCGGTAGATACGTACTATGCATGTATCTTGGTGTAATTTGGGTCTGAATGATTGGGTCTGGTTTGGATTTCAGAGTGACATGTGTACTTTTATCATAGGGAAACACCAAGTAGCAAGAATAAACTTTGGTCTTTACATAACATAATCCGGAGAGCAGCCTGTTTTAAAGTACATATACATGTTTGCAATACTGTTATTATGTATAAATTAATGACGATGTTTGTTGAAGTGAGAGTCGTCTGCCATGTTTGGCGATCTTATGTTGTAAGGAATTATATTTACAGAGCTTGAAGCGCCTTGAGTTTGATTGTGTAAAATGTGTCAAAAACCACATACACAAGTAGTCATATCTCTACCCAAGAATTACAAAGTTCTATCTGCTTAGTGCCTGGTTTTGAAAACTTTGATTTTTTTTAAAATGTTCAACAACATGTCAAGGTCTTTCGACTGCAATTCTTTGAATATCTTGATAACGACTCCAAATAATCTTACGATTTTTATAGAGCAGATAGAACATTTGGGATCTGATCTGACCTCATGGTCTCAGTAACTCAAAACGGCCAAAAGTGTCAGGTAGAATTCTGTAATTCTAAGGCAGCGATATGGTAAGGTATTTTACCAGAGTTCCGATGTATGAGAAGTAATGTTTGACCTTTTCTCCCTAGCCTCCAAGAATATGATAAACCAGGCAGTCTCTTGTAAGGTTTCAACGACTGTAGAGGGTGTCAACTGGTTGAAAGTGTCCTGTAGTATTTGACAAAAACACCTTCAGTGTTCTCTGCCAGTAGAATTGCGTTGCTTAGTTTACATTTGTAGATTCGGAATATGGAGCTTTTGTCAATACAGTAAATTCTTATGCGTTTGGCTTGTTTTACAAGTACATGTATAGAAAAAACTTCCCAAGTAAAAGTTTTTCTTTTGCATAGCTTTGGGAAAAATGGTTAGAAATTGACGATAAGAGACATATAATAATAATAATAATA
>NW_004798245.1:94308-99209 GCF_000002075.1 Aplysia californica | reverse complement strand
ACATACACACACACATATACACACACATACACACACACATACACACACACATATATATATATATATATGTACACACACATGTACATACAAACACACATGCGCACGCACACGCACACACACACACACACACACACACATACTGGAATGTTGAGCTGGAATAGTGTAGCATACTGTCCTTTTGCTTCTCCTTGAACTCTTGTCTCACCAAATATGAGGTATGATGAGTTGTGTCAATTTGAAATGAGATAACACTCACACTATCAGAGTATTATAAATGCAGAGGAGAAGAAGAAGGTGGAGGAGAGAAAGAAGAAAAATTAAATGCAACAGAAGGGCAAGAAAAAGCAGAAAAAAAGATGTTTTAAAAAGGAGAGAGAGTGGAGGGAGAGAAGAAAAAGAAGATTCAGGAAGTGAAGAAGAAGAATTGAATTGATTGCTGTTTAGATGCCAAGGCTTTGGGTTCATGTATCATAATTATTTTCAAAAATGAATGTTGAATCTGGTGGGATTGGCACAACATCACTCTCTCAACTCGAAAATGGATACAGACAGAGAATAAGAAAACAGGAGAAAAAAAAAGGACAAGGAGTAACTATAAATGAAGAAGGACAGAGAAAAGTATTCCTCATTTCTGTGATAGTCCAGTTACTGGACCATTTACCTGATGACCTCTAGTTCTTTATGAGTTGTCATTATAGTCATCATTAGTACATGTATCATTATCATCATCATCATCATCATCATTATCATCAACATCATCATCATCAACAACATCATCATCATCATCAGTGTCATCATCATCATCATCATCATCATTATCATCTTCATCATCTTTTTCGGTACTGTGATGATTTTACCTGACCTGAAAAAATGTATGCCTGAATGCTCCATTTTTATATTGGTGGTGTGCGATTCTAATTGTGACAATCTTGCAGAAAATATTTTAATCCAATAAATTCAGGTCAAATATGAAAGCCTGTCATTGTATACAAACCATCACTAAATACCTGAGTGAAAATGTAAGTTTGTATGAAGCATTCTCTCACAACAGACATTAATTTGTGTTTGGTATATATTTTTTATTTTTTGTTCAGCAATGATAGTGCATGGGGCTGTTATGTTGAAGAAAACTGTGATGTGCCTTTGTTTCTCAATACTTCAGCAGTATTTTTGCTGTTGCTAGATGGGAGGTGCATTGTGTGGTAGTAGAACTGTGTGTGTATTTTGCAGGGATTGAAAAGTTTGGTTGGTCAATTTCAGTTAACTCCTTTACTGCTGTGTGAAATCACCAGTGTTTTCCACAGCTGGTTCTTTACATTTTCCTGCTAGTGTAAAGGGAAACTTTCTGTTTATTCTTAGATAAGGAAAAACACATTATAGCTTTGTTTAAATCTCTCTTGAATTAATAATTATATTATATTTTGTCTGTACAAACGTATGGAAAAGTCTCAGCAGTGGAGAGGTTAATGTCGAAGATATCCTGCCTGACAGTTCTTCAATATGTCATATTAACAATAGACAATCTGTGGATGTTTTCAGAATTTTCTTCAGCTTCGAGAATTCAGCGCTCCTACATTGTAGACAAAAGTAGACACAGTGGCTTTTTGGGAAGATATTTTGTGACATGTGATGAAGGGTTCTTGCACTGGTTAGTTTTCTATTACTTCATGTGAAGGGATTTTACACTGCTAGACTCGCTCACCATCTGTATCTGAGCTATTTAAAACATTAATTCAATAGATGTACATAGCAATTATCTTGTAAATTACCATATTTGGCATTATCAGATTTTAAAAAAGGTCTGTGTGTATCATAGAAGCAACACGGAGTTTTGAAGAGTTATAAGTGGCAGGAGACACTGAGAGAGAGATTTGGACTTTTCTCACAAAGCCTGGACATGCTGGTAGGAAATAACTCCCAATAATACAATGGCATGGTCTTTAGCTGTCCTTCGTTTTCTCATTGTTTAATATTGGCTTTTTCTCAAGTTGTTTGTGACCAATTTTGAACTTCACTGTGTAATGAGCTCAACAAAACTAGATCGTAAGTGCAGTGGAATTGTTTTGAAAGTTTGAGAATATCATTTTCTTTGTGACAAGCATTGTTTGTAGCCATTAGTTTTGCAGGAAACAATAACATAAAAATAAAATTACAGATTTTTGAGTAGTACCTTCTGCCATCTCTCACTTCTCAAGCTGTTAGGGAAAAAGAAAATTATGCTGACTTTATAGTAAAAATGAATTGCTTAACCAATGAAGAGACTCATTATTTACGCAAAATAAACCAAAGCTTCCTCTGCCATCTTTCAAAATTTTTAATTTCAGTAAAAATTCAAATCGACCATGGTCAGAATTCCATGGTATGTGACAAAGGGTTCCTCACTTTTTCAAATGTGTACTGCATGGTGTAAATTGTGTAGACGGGCACATGAAAAATTTACAGTCATATTTCTTATGTTAAATTTAACTGCAGTTGACAAGGACAATTTCTTTGTTCATTCATCAATCTCTTCCAACACTTCTCTTCAATCTTTGAGTACCCATTGTCTGTGCCAAAGACATATATTTATTTGTCCAGTACCTCAACATTCCTTAGTGAGTAGGGTTGCTTCATTGTGGATGTACCAATCATGATCCATTGCAGAACAAATGCTTATATTGTTGCGGGTTCTTAATTGATATTGCTTCTCTTTTTATCGCCATCACACTATCATTACCATCGTCAATAAAACCATCACCATAGTTATCACCAGTATTATTGTTATTGTTATTATTATTGTCATTATTATTGTCATTATTAATATTATTATTATTATTATTATTATTATTATTCATTATTATTATTATTATTAATAATAATATTGCTATTAAATTGATTATAATTGTTTTAACTTTTGTTCTTTTTATTATTAGCATCAACATCGTTATGCTTGTTATCATTATAGGGCCTACATAATAATTATTCACATGTAACATTATTATCACCATCTTCTCCCTTATTGCTATTGTATTATTACATTCATCACCATTGTCACCTTCATCATTACTATAGCCTGTTCACTTTCGTCTGCCCATGTTAAAAAATGTCTAGTTCATTGCCAGTGCGCATGAAACTTTGATGGCGCTCCTGTAGACTAGCGACCAAATACATTCTTTTTAATTTTTATCTTGATCCAACATTGTAAAATTTTCCTAATTTGGGCCCTATATTTAATGTTGTCAAATAAATTTTGTTCCTCAAGAACCTATAGACATCACCACATGCATCTCAAAAGATATCCACTCTTTTCACGGGCCTGTATTGAAGTGCGATGTTGAAAGAAATAGGTTCACTTTTTTATGTTTTAGATGTGTGCTGCAAATTGCCTTTTATATTTTTTACCTGTTTTAAGCTGTCATCAAAAAAAAATTGAGGGAATCTTATTTTGCAGTCACTTTCATTATCGGGCCTTTACATTCTGTTGTTCATCTAGATTTTAGATCCACATGAGAAAATTAAACACAAGGATTTGTTTTTATCCTGTTTTAATCAATTGCAAACAAAAGTGAACGAGCTGTAATTACATAGATTATTGTCCCTTTGAGAACATTAATTTTTCTTTTAATTTGTTCTGGTTGTTCGTTTTGGGGTTGTTGTTTTTTTATATTCTTTAAAACTTCCTTTTAAATTGGAGAGGTCTGGGGGTATTTAGGTTTGTTTTCTTTTTTTTTAAGTTTGTTTTTGGTTTCTCCATAAAAGTGAGACTGTTTCTATTATCAGATGAGAATGCAACGATAGTGGGATAAATAGCACTTGCATAGCACAAATACCCCCATCAACAACAAGCTCTATGTGCTTTACTTGAGGGGGGGGGGGATGAAATGTTTTAAGCGTTGAAGATGCCATACAGACTAATTTATAAGTCTCTACTATAGGCCTGTAATGATATATATTTATATATGTGTATGCATATGTACAAGTTTATAAAAATTCAATATTATATTTTATAACATTATCATTGTGAAAAAAGTTACATTGAGTCACACATTTGCTGATAAGGTTTATTTCATATGTCATGTTGGGAACTGTTAGATGTTTGCTTGTGGGTGTGGTTCCGTCTCCTGAACTCCCCAAAGCTGAATTATTTTTTTTAGAAAAAGTAATAAAAAGGAGTCTTGTTTCATCTTGTGATATACATCATGTTCATACATCCTTGTCCATGGTAAGTAAGAGACTTGTTTCAACAGGTCAAGTTTTTTACTGGCTCAAGTTGTTTTTTTCTGTATCTAGCTTTACTGGGTTTTGTTTAACCTGATCAGGTTTTAGCGAGTCAAGTTTTTAATCAGGTTTGTTTTTACCAAGTCTGGATTTTACGCGGACTGGTTTGACTAGGTCTGGTTATACGATATTGTTTTTACCTGTACTGTATGATTGATTATCATTACCCTGCTTAGTTTTTATGCATCAGTAATAAATTTTAAACTTAAATTATGCCATCATAAGGGCTGTGAATGGTGGAGAAGTTTTGTATATATTTACATGGTTCTGTTTTGGAGTTCTTTGGAACTTTTCCTTTAAAATACAACCATCTCTGTTCAGCCAACACTTATCTTTGACTATTGTTTTCTCCTCTTTCTCCCACTCATCCACTCTCTACATTTACCTCTCTTTGCTAGTCTGTTCTCTCTCCTTTTTCTCTCTCTTTTCTCTTTTTTTTCTCTCTTTTCCCTTCTCTTTCTGTGTCTCCTTCTTTCTCTCTCTTTTTCTCTCTCTCTCTTTTACCCCTCTGTTTCACTCCTCTCTTTCCCTTCTCTTCTTTCTTTCACTCTTTTGCTCTCCTTCTCTCTGCCTCGCAGTCTGTCTGTCTATCTGTCTGTCTGTCTCTGTCTCTGTCTCTCTCTCTCTCTCTCTCTCTCTCTCTC
>NW_004798245.1:90461-92358 GCF_000002075.1 Aplysia californica | reverse complement strand
AAGGTGAAAAATCTCGGAGGGCCCGTGTGCAAGTTGCGCACGTTAAAGATCCCTTGGTGGTCTAAAATCGATAAGAGTAAGCTTCGGCCGCCACCAGGGCAAAATTCAAAATTTCCTACCAACTGAAAATATTAGGTGTGTCAAGCGCGCTCATATGACCTTATGCAGTTGCGAGCGCCGTAAAACACTTTACAAAAAAAAACGGTAGTACCAGGAGGTCCGGTACTGGGTACCAATACCTGCCCACTGCCCAGCCCTACCACAAGCACAGCAGGTCTACAAAGGACATCCAACACCCACACGAGCTAATGCACCGCCGTCTATTAGGGCCAATATCCCTGCAGACAAACCGAGATTCTTGGTTTTAAGAAAGACTTCCCCACCACTCAGGAATTGAACTCCTTCAGCGTTCAACACATTTCGCCACAGACGCCAACACCTTCAGTAGGCCAGCGCATATTCACGTTTTATTTTTTGTTTAATGAAAGGGATAGAGAAAGAGAGAAATGGGGAGGGGGTGGACAGAATGAGAGACATGTTTTATAATAATATGTTCTTGTCAGAGTTGTACGGCACTTGCAATACAACAAGATTATATAATTGCTGAAGATTAGCAATGTTATAGGAGAGTTACAAACACAACAAAATGAAGGAAAGATAAGGATGAAGGGAAAGAAGTAAACCACACCAGAGATAGAGAAAGTGAGAGCGAGAGAGAGAGAGAGAAAGAGGGGGGGGAAAGAAAGGAAAATTGTTAGTTTGTTTGAGTAAAGAGAATCACATCGACATAATACATGTAGTCATTTGGTGCCAGGAAAAAATAAAACTGATAGACATAAGTAACAGAGGGAACAGCAAAGAAGTAGGTCCTGCCAGTGGCGCCTTCCAACCACCCACAGTAACAGAGAGAAAGCAACAAAAAAGTAGGGGAGGGGGGGGGGGAAAGAAAGAAAGAAAGAAAGAAAGAACGAAAGAAAAGAGTGTACGGACTTTGTAAAGTACCACAAACCAAACGTAAGCCCAGCAGAGGTGAAAACACATGTTTTATTTAACATAATCGTCAACATTGGCTGTAGGTTTCTGCTGTTGTGGAAAAAACAGGAACAGTAATTGTTCGAAATCACAAAATGGCGAAACAATGAGAAACTATTCTATTAGTAGTGAAGTCGGGAAAGGAATTTATAAATAATTCTAAAATGTATTATAACATACAGGAAAGAACAAGCGGAGGTCCATGCAAAGATTATTACCTACAGCTCAAGGTAATCCCAAGTGATAGAAAGAAAAAAAAACTGACACAGGAATTGTCATGTTAAATTAATAAAACAACAAACTGGACAAGAAATGCGTTATTTTTTGTAGTAATATTATAATTATGTTGTTGTAATCCGATGGGGGAAAGGAGGGAAAGAGGGTGAACGAAAAAAAAGGGGGGGGGGGAGCACAGGGCACTCAAACCAATTAATAAATATTCATATTTCTTATTATAAACCCGTTTTGTTTTACTTGTTTTTAAGAAAAATAAAATAAAAAACAACTTAAGATGGTGGTGCTTCAGAGAGAAAGTTGATGGGAAGGAATTATATTCATTTAGCCAACACCAAAAGTAATAAATTCCACAATGGCCACTAAACGCCACAAAAAGCGTGAGAGAACCGTGGCGTGCATCTGGATATAAGCACGTTAATCTACGTCTTTTTTCGGATTTTCCAAATTATACATACATAGAAAAGTGTGAATACGTAGGCAGCCGTGTTACATCTGATTTGGACGTGAGCACGAGAAAGAAAAAAAAAGTCCATACTGGATCTTGACTAGATCTAGGTGGTTATTGTTGTCAAATGTTTTTTATTTTTAAAATTTTGTAAATTTTAAATTTCTTTAAAATTACTTGGGG
>NW_004798245.1:88038-89891 GCF_000002075.1 Aplysia californica | reverse complement strand
AGACAGACAGACAGACAGACAGACAGACAGACAGACAGACAGACAGACAGACAGAAACAACAGACCGAAAGTGAAGACGTAGGACCCGCCAGTAGCACCCTCCAACATCGCACTGACCTCCTCCGTATCTTTTTTAGTTTTAATATTATAGTAAAAGTTTTACGGCACTTGCAACACACTCAGGTCATAAAAGTACTGAAGATTAGAGGTGTTACCAGGACGTAACATACAAACAAAAGAAAGAGGAGCATTAAGGAAGGTAGATGTATGGTAGGAAAGAAGGAGCCAACCAGACCAGAGCACCCGTCAACCACCCATTAACTTCCTCCGTATCTCTGTATTATAATAGCTCTCTATGAAACCACGCCCATAAGCCGGCAGTACCAGACACACATCGTGTGGGTCAATACGAGGTACAAACACTTTAGTCTTGACTTGACTGGCCCGCAAGGACACTAAGAATAGATCTATTTATAAACCGTAGGCCTATTGGAAAATGCTCAACGGAAAAGAAAATGATTCCGAAAGAATAATAATTCGGGGACAAGATGGGCGCCCATGTGGCCTCTTTCCGTTTATTTTTCGGCTTTCTTGCCTGCCTTTTATCTTCTTTTTATGTACGTGTTTTTATGTCCCCATCGGAATAATCTAGATCTAAAACAGGAGCCAGGCTTCGACCACGCCTGTAAAGGTCAACACTGGCTGAAAGGGATACAACATCCCTGCAAGAAGACTGAGATACTCGATTTAAAATTCTTCCCATACGGGAATCGACCTCAGTTCTCCTGCGTGTCACGTGGAGCTCCTCGCCGCTATAATACAGCAAGTACGCCATTGATCTTAATCTGTTTCCTGGACATATACAAACTTTGTCGTGTAAACTCAGCAAAAACGACACCTCAATAATCATCACCATCACCACCATCCCCATGAAGCAGTGATATGCTCCTTGTACTTAAAAAAAAAATTGTAAATGTCCCCCACCCCACCCTTTTCAGTACAATTTGGACTGTCTGAGAGGCGGGCTGCTTCGACCGTGCATATTTTGGACCGACCCTGGCTCAGTGGGGTACAGCATCCGAGCTGACAGTCTTTCTTCTATTTTACTTTGTTAGGGATCTTGGTGAACTAACTCATTTCCAAGCCCCGTGTAGATGTTCTCAAGTCAACTCACCCCCCCCCCCCCCCATGGAAAAAAACCTCTACCATCATTACCATCACTACCACCACTACCACCACCACAACCACCACAAACAGCATGATGATCAACACCATCATTATAATCAATGAACACCACCATTAAACATCATCAAACTCGTTGCGGAAGAACGAGATCCCACAAGTAAAAACTAGAACAATAATTTATCTATAATTTGGCCCCTGGCATTCATAACGTGGCAGAGCAAGCACCGGATGACATTCAGGCCTGCCTGGAAATGAAGCCTCAGTGACGTGTCAAACAGAGAGCACAATGTATTGGAATAGAGGACCCTCACGGGCCTACCCAGCAGGTGGTTGATTGCACGACCGCGCACAATGTGGGAATTAATCATAATTTAATCTACGTTATTTCCCCAGGGAATGTCAGCTAGTATAATATAATACAATTGTCCTACGGTAGTATTACTTTGTCAGATCGTTGGACCGTTCGGTTCACTTGCGGACAGGTCATGTAATGTTCTGCTAGTGGTAAGGGGGGGAGGGGTCGGGTGAGGTGAGGGAGAAGGGGAGGGGAGTGATAGGTTGGCAACGGGTGGGGGAATGTTATGTGTGTGTTGTGCGTGCGTGCGTGCGTGCGTGCGTGTGTGCGTGCGCGCGCGCGTGTGTGTGTGTGTGTGTGTGTGTGTGTGTGC
>NW_004798245.1:85779-87843 GCF_000002075.1 Aplysia californica | reverse complement strand
TGGGGGGGGGGCAGGCGGTAAAAGAGGGAGGGGACAAAATGTTTGTCAAATGGACTATACGACAATTACCGTGAGAACAACGTTGTACCCCACAATGGACAAAAATTGCCTCGAATAATCACATTCCTCCCGTCAGCCTGCCAAAAAGGTTATAGTAAGACCCCCGAGATAATCGGATAAAAACGGGTTCATTTCCCCCTGTGACTTGAGCATGAGAACGGGCTGACTTCACAGAGTGAATCGATTACCCGGATAATTGGACCGCTTTGTACATGCCAACAATCGCCGGCGTCACGAGCTGTATTGTTATGATGGTTATGATGGTAATGATGGTATCTCTCACTCACTGGCATCTGTCTCCCGCCCATGTCAAGGTTGAATTAATATATAGAAAGGTTTTGCAAAATGCTTGGCGCTTTGCTGCTGCTGATAGGTTTTTGGTGTGGGGTTGTTTTTTTGTTTTGTTTAGTTTTGTCGTTGCTGTTGTTGTTGTTATTGTTGTTGTTGGTGGTGATGGTGGTGGTGGTGGTGGGGGCGGTGTTGTTGTTTTCTGTGTTTCTGGTTTGTTTTTTAATGTTTCGTTTTGTTTTCGGTTTGCGAGTTATTGATTGTTTTTGGGTTTTTTGTGTGGTTTTTTTTTTTGGAAAGGGGAGTGTTGGTTTGTTTTGGTTTGTCTCGATGTGTTTTGTTTTTTGGGGGAGGGGCAGGGAACGGTGGGGTCGGTGGCCGCGTGGCTAGGCTCTCAGACCCGCAACCTTGACGTCGTGGGTTCAAATCCCCTCAGGGGCTTCACATTGTGTCCTTCGGCGCTTCATGAGAGGTTTTCTCTCGCTCACTTCCCTCGAATCAGGTGGGAATGGGTAGCCGGCAATAGACAGCGAAAAATCTTGTAAGTCTGTTACTGTTTGATGGCTTAATCAGCTCCTTACACTGTATGCTTCCAGGGAAGCCAAGAATGTTTCCGAGTGTTCTATGGTCTGCTGGGGTAATAATCAGAATAATATAGAGTAAAGCACTCAGACCTTTTTATCGAGCGGGGATACGCGCTATACAAATGCTATCTATTATCATTATTATCATTACAGTAGTTTTGCTGAGTTGCTTGTTAGGGGGGGCGGCAGTAATTTCCTTACTATGAATTGACTATTGTAAAGGAAAAATAGTGTGGGGGTCCATTCTTATTGACACGTATTTGGGGTGTTCATACAAAACTACAACAATCTTTTCTTTTTCTTTCTCTTTCTCATCGTCCACCTCAAATATCATCCACAAAGCTTAAAACTATCTCTAGAAGAAGCGAAAAAAAGTCATAGATATATAATGTATAATAGTTTCTAAAATATCACGTGATAAGGGCAAGGAACTCTTGGTGTAAAAAAAGAAGCGTAGAAATCAAATAAAAATAAATAGAATACAAGATCACCAAATCTATGTACAGCAAAATGGACAAAGTGCATAATGAGAGGAGCTCTACTTGTCCAACAATGTGAGCTATATTCTTGCATTGAAGTGAGGGGAGTCACTGCCACGGGCCATGACAGACGGACACACAAACATACACACACACGCACACACACGCACACACATACACACACACATACACATACATACACACACATACACAAACATACACATACACGTACACACACACGCATGCACACACACGCACACACACAAATGCACATACACACGTACACACACATACACACACACATACACATACACACACATACACATACACACAGACACATACATACACACACACATACACACACATACACATACACACACACATGCATGCACATACACAAACACACACACACACATACACATACACACATACACATACACACACATACACATACACACACATACATATACACACACACACACACGCATGTACACACACACGTACACACACACGTACACACACATGACATACGTTAAAGATGACAGACAGGTCACACTTGTACACATCTGTAAATAAAGGAAAGAAGGGGGTTCATGATTAATTTATAGATAAAAATCCCCAACAACAAAAAAATATAATAAAGAATCTATATA
>NW_004798245.1:83393-85021 GCF_000002075.1 Aplysia californica | reverse complement strand
ACACACACACACACACACACACACACACACATATATATATACTAACACACATACAGGAACGTGCATAAACATACACATACACAAACACGCACAATCGCTCAAGTTTTTGTTTGTTTGTTTGTTTGTTTGTTTGTTTGTTTGTTTGTCTGTTTGTTTGTTTGTTTGTGGCCTCGAATTTTTTTCCCAGGGGATGGGGTTATCCTCAGCATCAACACAGCAACATACACTGTGGGGTGAACACATGAATAAGCTAGAACGTGGAAGCTACGGAGATATAAAACATTATAACACAAGACACTAGAACTAGGACTATACCTAACACTGTGATTGTGACTGTGACGTGTGACTGTGACTGTGACGTGTGACTGTGACGTGTGACTGTGACTTGTGACTGTGACTGTGACGTGTGACTGTGACTGTGAACTGTGACTGTGACTGTGACTGTGACGTGTGAGAACTGGGAGCAAATGGGTCGGTGACGTCAGACATAACTAGTGTGACTGTGTCTGTGGACGTACCATACGTGTGTAGACAACTAGTGCGAGTGTGTAATATCTGTGTACAGAGAACTTGTGTGAGTACAGACATCTGGTACGTGTAAGTATGTGCGTGTGTGTGCGTGCGTGTGTGTGTGTGTGTATGAGTGTGTGCGTGTGTGTGTATGAGTGTGTGTGTGTGTGTGTGTGTGTGTATGTATGAGTGTGTGTGTGTTTGTGAGTGTGTGTGTGTGTGTGTGTGTGTGTTTGTGAGTGTGTGTGTGCGCACGCACACATGCAAGCGGGAACGCACTTAAAGCCTGCAGTTGTACTTTGCACGTATTCATGACAGACAGAAAAAAGATGCCACTGAAGGCTCGATCCTCACAGACACTTCACATTCTTCCTGACGTAAACCAAACACTGCGGAAAACACGAACATAAAAAAAAACAGAACGAAAAGAAATAAAATCATTCCCACGAGATTATGTCAACTACGAGCACAGAAAACCTTCTCGAAGCAGACGATGACATTATCAGAACGCGGGAACTGTCAGTGTGCCTGACACAAATCCCCACCTACTTGACTAACACAAATAGCGACTAAATTGCTCTCCAGCAAATAATGTCGTCTTGCATGTATGAAAAAGCTGGCAAATACATATAACAAATCAAAGTAATTTTACAATAATTATCGCAAGAGACCCGCATCCCAAAGCTTCTATTTGCAATGAAACTTTACTGTAAAAAGAGCTACCTGATTCTAGCAGTTCCAGAGAGTCTTCACAATTTGGCAAAGGTTGGGCCTGGCACACAACGCGTCTCGTTTACGTCATGGCCCTCTCAACATATTTGAACATTAAACGACACACCACTCATCTTTTGCAGAAAGAAAAAAAATAACTTATTATTAGGAGCGAAAAAAAGAAGAAGAAAAAAGAATATATCATGCGCAGAAAGATTTTATAGCGTGAGATCAAGATAAATACGACAAGTCGATCATTTCAGAAGAAACAGAAACACAGAGTTATTGATTGGGGAGTTCCCGAGACAGGGTGAAAGATCTTGGCCTCAGCCAGAACGCATCTCCCCTCTATTTGCCTGAGATTCAAAGTTGACTCTCTCTCTCTCTCTCTCTCTCTCTCTCTCTCT
>NW_004798245.1:81667-82872 GCF_000002075.1 Aplysia californica | reverse complement strand
GTAATCGAGTTCAGGGTCACTGAGTTCAGGGTAATCGAGTTCAGGGCCATCGAAGATCGAGGTCAGGGTCACTGAGTTCAGGGTAATCGAGTTCAGGGTCATCAAGGTCAGGGTCACTGAGTTCAGGGTAATCGAGTTCAGGGCCATCGAGGTCAGGGTCACTGAGTTCAGGGTAATCGAGTTCAGGGCCATCGACTCTTGTAGTATTCAAGACTTCCGGATCACAGACTTCAGGGTCATGGACACGCGCGCAAGACCACGTCTCATCGCTGCTTGTTTTTCTGTACTACAAGTTGCTTGCTTGTTTTGGGGTTTGTTTGTTTTTTTCTTGCAAGAGTTCATGGTCCTGATATACTCTAATAAGTCGTTCCGAAGGCGAGCACTATCACCATGACATGACATTTGACCGAACAACAAAACACATCAAGCATACTACACAATAAACCTAAGGCCACTATATTTAGGAAACTTGAAGCAAAAGGAGTGAACACATGCATAAACATTTCCACTCTCGTAGGGAAGATGACAATTAACAAAACTAATGGATCCTCCACAAAGATTTGTAAATCGGGGGCAAATGATGAATTAGAAATTATTTGTTTGTTTGCTTGTGTGTATATTGGTTCGTTTGTTTGTTTGTTTGTTTGTTTATCAGTTTGCTTGTTTGTCTACTACAGAGAAGCACATAGGGACGGTAACGGTCACCTAGTGCTGTAAAATACAAAGACATACAGACAGGCAGACAGACAGAAATGAAAGAGGGAACGTACAGAAGTAGATGAACAGGCAAAAAACCTGCTTTCAAAATACAAAGCAGCAATACATCAGCTTTGGTGTACGAACGCACACACACACACACACACACACACACACACACACACACACACACACGAGCTCAGAGACAGCTCACAAGAAATACCATGAAGCAAGATCTTGACACACGTTGGGGACAAAGTCTCAGGCTAATGCAGGCGAAATTGAATAAATAGTCGAGCAATGTGAAGGAGGGTTGGGGCAGGAGAAAGAATCACACTGTAAGGCATAGTATGGTCACATGGGTGCCTGCCTGCTATCGCATCAGTGCTATGTTAGAGCAGCGGCATCACAGGATGAGTAGCATGTGAAACTTGTGACTATGGATGTTGGAGAACATGTCGTTCTTTTCTAGTATAAAACTCAGAAGAAAATATAGACAAAATTGCATA
>NW_004798245.1:78959-80779 GCF_000002075.1 Aplysia californica | reverse complement strand
CACACACACACACACACACACACACACACACACACACACACACATACACACACAAACCTATGGTAATATCTTCAAAACGACTTGCCTTGTGTCTGGAAGGCGGAAAATTCTCACACAAACAGGCAACAGGCAAATTCCTCTCCCCTGGAACGTTCTACCTAATATAACAACACCCAAACACTTCGACATACTGCGGGGAGCAGATACCATTTACCCAACATGGGGGGGGGGTAGAATTGAAACCACAGATTGAAGAAAACCTACAGGAAGTGACGTCATTATCAACACTCAAATCATCACACTATATGAATCCCTCACAATACAGGAATTCTTTCATAATATCAACATATCAACACTCTATAAGAATCGCACACAGCTCAAGCGAAGTTCTGCCAGCTAAACACGAACACTTGCAGTGAATAGGTGTAACTTCATAAAAATGGAGCAAGTTCACGACTTGAGCAGTTTAACACACAAAATCACGTGACCTCAGGGCGAGCAGCCATTGGTGGGCAAAACTGTTCAAAGTGCAGTCTGGTGTGTGCTTCCGTCGTGCTGACCTGTTTGCAGGCCAAGACATCAGAGTGAATCAGGCTCGCAGACTCCTGATGCATCGCACTTAGGGAATCCAAAATACGAGACGATAGAGAAAGCTTGTCTGCTGAAATCGGATCCGAAAACCCTGGGTCGTCTCTGCATTGTGTGTTTGTCTCTGCGACATCAAAACACACAATAATATGCTGTATAAGGAAACAGGGGTCACAATGGCGACCACTATGATGGAAGTCACACGCCCCTTATTGTGTAGGCTACAGGAAGTCTTCCTAGGCGGAGTCGTGAATGACGTAAGCCGATTACGTGCACATATATACGGTGACGTTCTGAAAAAAAATCCCCTGACGTGTCAGTTCCCAGACATCCAAGGTTGCCAGATGCCAGATGCCATCAACAGAAAATATAATTTAACATTTCACAGCCAAAAGATAGTTTTGAGTTTTCAGAAAACATATTTATAACGTCATGTAACTCTTAAATGACGACAGTGGAAGAAAGCGAAAAACAAACCAACTCGTTTTCGGAAGAAAAAAAAACCCGCCAAAATTCCTTGGAATTCGGTTGCTAGAGGCCAAAATAACAACCCTCAAAACAAATCAATCCCAATCGTTCACACAGTGAAGCGGGAGACTGAAAGTCCAGCACACGACCTTCACACCAGGCGTAACCTGCCCGGCACGAGGGCGTAGCACATGAGGAGTAAGGTCAAGGCCAGCGGTGGCCGCCACAAGGTCACGTGTCGCCCAGTGGCCATGTTGCACATGTTTTTACCGCACATACACAGGTAGCCGTTCCCGTTGCGCTCGGTGCGACAAACGCCGTCGATCATGGTCAGGTGGAAGTTGAGGTCCGCCGTGCAAGTGCGGATCATCTGGAGTTTGCCTGGGAACAGTGAAGAAGGGGGGGGGGTGGATTTAAAATTAGATACTGCATGAATGAGGCCAAGGTGGTACTAGCAAGAGGAAGGACAAAGTGAGTAAGTGATGAATGACAATGAATGAGGTTTGACCTTGGCTTTCTTAGATCTAAGAAAGTCTTGGGCTAGATCAGTGCTTCCCAACCCTTTTTTTAGCCAGCGCCCACCGGCCACCAGAATCAGCATAATTAAGCTCACGTGTGGACGATATCGTTCGGGTTGTCAAGCACTGCGTTAGGCTAAATCAGAGAGAGAGAGAGACAGAGAGACAGACAGAGATAGAGAGACAGAGAGAGACAGACAGACAGACAGACAGACAGACAGACAGACAGACAGACAGACAGACAGA
>NW_004798245.1:72656-77107 GCF_000002075.1 Aplysia californica | reverse complement strand
ACACACACACACACACACACACACACACTCACACACACACACACTCACACACACACAAACAAACAAATGCACACACACAAATACAGAAAAAAAACATACACACACACACACTTACATAACACAGACGTGCACACATGAATAGTCATTGGTTGGACATGATACAATTTTATTTCCGCACACCTGACAAAGGCGAAAAGCTCGTATAGATGATGGTATATATACATGTTTATACATGTTGGTACTTCCTTTGAAAAACAAGATAAAACGTTTGCTTTTCATTACAAAGTTTTATCAGCTCAGTATCTAGTTTTGAGAAATTTGACGTCAAAGATTTTGAGTTTCACACCATGTCAAGGTTTTTTCGAAAGCAGTTCTTTGAATATCTTGATAACGACTCAGAATAATCTTACGATTTTGATGGAGCAGTTAGAACACTCGGTTTCTGACCTCATGGTCTTAGTCACTCAAAACAGCCCAAAATGTCAGATAAAACTTTGTAATTCTGAGGCAGCAAGATGTTTGATATTCTGAATTAAATGAATGTTTGGTATGTGCAATGCTCTTCTTTGCTGCTTTCACCATAAATACACGATAAAGCCCGGTGTGACTATAGACTCGAGCTGAGCAAGCCCAATACAGCACAACGTCAAAACAGCAACTCAACTGTTTCGGATTTTTTTTTTACGTAAGCGGGTTTAACGCCCAACACTAATAGGTTATTTAAGAGGTAGACCAATCAATACAGGGAGAAAAAATCTTTAGGACAGACGAATGTGTCGACCATTGGCGCCCTCCTACCAGCCACAAGCAGAACGTAATGGTGACACCCGCTAACAATCCACAAGGTAAAATCTTACGGTGACACCCGCTAACAATCCACAAGGTAAAATCTTATGGTGACACCCGCTAACAATCCACAAGGTAAAATCTTATGGTGACACCCGCCAACAATCCACAAGGTAAGATCGTATGGTGACACCCGCCAACAATCCACAAGGTAAGATCTTATGGTGACACCCGCCAACCACCAGCAAAGAAGACGCCCTGGTTAACCAGACGCTCCAAACGACGTACCATACCAGCGGACAAAATATCTCCACACCATTACCCGGGTTTCATTTATACTAAGACTTATTTATGATTATAAACAGGATACAGCATCGTGGGTGAACTGGGATATACAAGGCCGACAGGCAGTAACTAATGAGTGAAACAAACAAAAAACAGTTGAACCTTCCAGTGCACTCAACAACCATCCGCATTGCAGAATCAGATACACATTATTAATCATAGTTATTGATTGAAGGTCTGGGTAATTTAGACAAGTCCTGAAACAGTTAGTCTGCTTGTTTCTTGAAATACAATCCATTGTCGAATACAACATTAAACAAAGCATTAGAACCGCATTTACTTGAATACGTTATTATGACTCCATCAAGCCGATTTAGAATATGCAAGAGGCGCGTTGTTTCGATTCTGCTAATCAGAGCTCGAACAGATCGTGGATTTTGTTGTTGTTGTTGTTGGTGGTGGTGGTAGTGGGGGGGGGGTAGAAGTGGCAGTGGTGATGGTGGTGGTGGTTTTTGTGTTTGTTTATTTGTTGGGGGAGCGGGGTTGCTGGCCGCCAATCAGGCGTCGCATGACATTACAGAGTTAGATAATATGTTCTTTACAGGCGAAATGTGACGGGCCTAATCACAGGACGCCCGGGTCAAATTTGAGAAATTGGATAAAGCATCTCCCCAGCAAGAGAACAGAACAAACACCTCGTGCCAACTGCAACTTTCGTCAAACCCGTACTTGACTAGGTATGATACATTTGAAGGTGGCTAGGTTTTCTTTCATTAAAGGACTCAAGCTAATCTTGTGGCAAAATGTTATCCAATTTTCCTAGATCAAATACATAATAAAAATTTGTTTAATTTTCTAAGTAACGATCGAGCGCATTTATGAAAATCGTGGCCAACAGCCAGTCAAATAGCTATAGTACGTGTCATATGACATTACGTGGACAGATCTTTTCTTTGCACATGGATGGTCACGGGCCCTTCAGGACGTTCGGATCAAATTTGATGAAGCAAGCAGAGGTGTATTTGTCAAAATATAATTTGTGCTTTGGACAGTCATTTCCCCAGTAGATCCACCCTGATGATAATAATATCGGAATTATTTTTTTTTTAAAGGACACCCTTTGCAACCATTGTGGGATCGGGTTGGGTAGGGCCGGTTATCTAGTCAGACTGAGGGCGCAAAGCGGTTATCATGGCACAAGCCGATCGCGCCAGACTCGTCGCCTCAAAAACCAAAGGCGTTTGTTTTCAGGCGACGAGTCGGGACGAGTCAAGCGATCGACCCAACCCGACCCGACCCGATCCCATCCGCAGTGGAAACCCGGTATAACAGCACATAATATGCATTTGATTTTGAGTATAAGTTGAAATAAAGAGAAGCACATAGGCACAATAACGGTTATACAGTGCAGGAAATAAGCATGACAGATTCACAGAAACAACGGAGGGGAAGAAAAGAAGTAGGACCTGCCAGCCAGTGGCACCTCCAACCACCCATCCACACATGCCGTTTGAATCAGAGGGAACGTTTGGGGTTAAAGGAGTTGTTTTAAAGATAAAGCCCAAGTCTCACACAACTAGTTTATTTCCTGGTGCTGTCTTGTGTGGGACACATTCAAAGGTCAGTCGCAACGATAAAACAAAGTCTGCAAGTTTCCAAACTCTCTCCTTCATTCAAGATTTGGAACTGTCAAATGGACACCCCCACCCCCTTTAAAAAACAAACAAATAAACAAACAAAAATAACCACACGACAACAAACTAACTAACTTACTAAATAACAACAAGAAACAATCAGCAACACAACAACAACACAACACAACAACAACAACAACAACAACAACAACAACAATAACAACAACAACAACAACAACAACAACAACAACAACAAACACAAATAAAACACTAGCCAAAAACAGCATATTATCTACCCCCCCAAAAAACCCACTTCAGTCTGATCCATCAGGCATATCGTGACTTTGATGTGGGGAGAGAGACGCAACTCGTCTAAAAAGCACATGTTGCACTATAGCAAAAATCAGCACTGCTCGAGGATACTTTTTTTGCGATTATTCTTTAGGAGAACGTTAAAGGAACATTACTAGAAACGCCAATTCCAGACAGACATAAAAAATGTTTTTAAAAAATTCACCTGACATTTCCGAGATTTTTCGCTTGTAATTCACAGGAATATTTTTGGCATAGTTTGAGTTTGAGTAGTAAAGATAAGCATATCGGCACGATAATGGTCATTTAGTGCATGGGAAAAGCAAGACAAGACACACAGACAGAAACAGAAACAGAAACAAGAGAAGGAAATAAAAGAAGTAAGACCTACCACAGGCATCCCCCACCCCACCCCCCACCCCAAAAAAAACCCCACCCAACTCTGACATAGCGTTTTACTATCTAAACGTAGTTGAGCCCAGATCAAAGGCAAACGGATTCTCTTATAAGTCCAGCTGCATGTACGAACGTAGGCAGTGAACCAACTCTTTATACCAGGTGCTCACTGTGAATCGGTGAATCGGAAGGAATCGGATTGAATCGGATCGGGTCGGGTCGGTTAATGACAGCTTCGTTGCACACTACAAAATGACATTTCCTTTTTTAGGTCAAAATTAACCAGAATAGAAAACTTTCACAAGCGTACATTTATACTGAACCCAAAACTTAACGTTCACAACTACAGCCATTTGCTTTCATAACGGCTTCTATAGTTTAGTAAGGGTTATACGGCGCTCGCAACAAGATAACAGCTTAAAGTGTCTTCTGCCACATATTATTACGGTTGCTGTGTTGAGAAAATTTTTGAGAGGTTTTTTAATCCTACTGACATTAAAAATGTTGATAGCCTTCACGATCTAAAAGTATCAGCTTCTCCTCTCCAAATCTACACTGTCAATTAACGCATTCCACGCGCACGCAGCACGAATCCGATCTCTCGATTTGTGACCTTGAAAAATAAACGCGTTTGTTTATGAAGGTCACGATCGAATTCCGTCGATTTGAGTGCCATACGATGGTAACTGTTGTCCCTCCATGGATGAAAATCTGGTTGGCCCCGACTCAGTTTGACTGAATTTGATTAGCAGTATACACTGAGTACATGAACAAGCACCAAAGGCATACTCGTGGCCTGTAGTGTAAGCACGGCCAGGGTCAGAAGGTTCCACTTGCCCGCGTAAAGTATAGACCGTGGCATACATTGGCCCCGGGCCAGTGTAATCTGCCCACTGCTCATACCCAACATCTGACCCAGCCACCTTACTGCTCACCATTTGGCGGAATGCCCACCAGGGTATTTTCTTTTTCTCTCATGTTCGCTGTCTGTCTGTCTGTCTGTCTGTCTGTCTGTCTGTCTGTCTGTCTGTCTGTCTG
>NW_004798245.1:69466-70590 GCF_000002075.1 Aplysia californica | reverse complement strand
GAGAGAGAGGGGGGCGAGGCATGGTGTGGCAAGACAATGGGTTTCACGATCCTTCCAACACAATAATACTCAGTGTACGCTGGGCTGTCAGGTCTGGCGTTCCTTGCCCCCGCCGACACGAAAAGTAGAAGTAGACGGGCTGCTTATAACGGGTGCCCACTAACATCGTCGGTTCGGTTCGGTTTTGTTTTGTCGGTTCTGTAGGTTTGGGGCAAGCCGAATTGTCCTCCACGAGAGGGGCAAAACCGACATAACCAATGATGACCTTCAATAACAAACGCGTTTGTTTTCAAGGTCGGGCGTCGGTTGGGGCAGTTAGTCTGTTTATAGTGTGCACTGAGGACTCCAGAAACCGACCGAACCCAACCCAACCGATCATCCAATGGGCACCGCTTATTAGTATTACGATGTACACCCATTCTGTCAAGGTCAACAAAGGCTCGATGCAGACACATTCCAGCTAACCGACGAATAAAATACAGCCGAAACTAGATACTGTATATGTTCGCTTTTATGGACCAACGGGCTAACCCAGATTTCGGGAGTTTCCAGAAATCTTGACCTACACCAAAAGTGGGCATTGCTCTACTTATAGGAGAAGTTTGGTTTTGTTGGTTTGCGTATTTGTTTGAACAACATTTTTGGGATAGTCCCCGTGTGCTTAAAAGCGACCATATCTAAGTCGACCACCCATTGTTGAGGTGAAAAGTGACTGTGTTACACAGGTGACCATCTTACAAAGTGTCATTATAAAGTGAAAAGTACGCAAGAGAGAAAATGGGAAGTGGCCGTTTGCACAGGTGACGGGTTGTCTTAAACAGGTGGCTGTCAGAGCAAGTTCGATTGTACTTCATCATTTATCAGTATCTTTTTCGATTCGATTTGGAGGAGCAACTTGGAGGAGATGGAAGGGGGGAAGGGGGGGATCAAACTCACATTTTTCGCGCGCAAAGAGTGCGCAGCCAACACTATACCAACAGGGACAGCGGCAGTGTGCAGAGCACTGAAGAAGTAGCTTCAATCACCCGTGACTGTTGCACGCTGGGATTCCGAAAAGAGAGTGGGGTTGGCGTGTCTACCAGACATTTTTATGACCGGCCCGACCCCCCCCCCCTCCTTTCCCT
>NW_004798245.1:63415-67805 GCF_000002075.1 Aplysia californica | reverse complement strand
AAATTAAAAAGAAACGAAACCAAAAAACTTACACCAGAAAATAAAACAGAAAACAAAACCACTTGGCCCAATAGCAGAGGGAAGACGAAAAGGAGAAGGAATTATAGGCACTTTTTCCACAACACCGTAAATATCACATAAGATAGATTTATTCCACGATTAGAAGGTTTGTATCTGGGTAGGAGAAGGGAGGAGGAAAAACTTAAAGTTATGGCCCACATCTAAAAGGTTTTTGTCAAAGGATATTTTAAGTACAGCCTCTTCACTTTGTATTTTGCGGGGATTTTGTAGGGGTTTTTTTTAGGGGGGGGGGGTTGTGAGGTTTTTTTCTGTTAGTTTTGTTCGTTTGTTTTTTTGTTTAACTTTGGGGGTTTGTTTGTTTGCTTGTTTGCTTGTTTGTTTGTTTGTTTTTGGGGGGGGTAGTTTACTTGTTGGGTCTGTTTGTTGTTGTTGGGTTTTTTTGTCGTTTGGTTTTTTGTGTTTGTTGTTTATTTTGTGTTTGTTTTTGTGGGTTTTTTACAGTTTTAATAGAGGTTTTACTGCGCTCGCGTATGAGCGCCAAGTGGTGGATGTCAACAGAGAAGTCCTTACATGGAATCATACTTACTCTGCTCACCCCTCTAGCCTCAACAGCACAAGGTCTGCTTCGACTATCAAGGCACCCCGAAAATAGCGGGTCACAAGAGTGTGACAAACATACAAAAGAAGTTGAGGAAAATGACGATAGTAAGGATTAGGAAAGAAAAGGCAGCAGTTCCCTGTTGTAGTTCAGGCACAGTTATGATCAGCTCATTTACAATTAATTCTACTGTGCATTAGAACGAGAAAGTCCCCCCTTTGGGAATGGCCTAAAGACACTTCAGTCAGTAGCACCGCCCCCTGGGGGGGGGGGGTAGCTTGAGGGTGTGTTGTTGTTGTTCTGTTTTGTTTTCTTGCTGTAGTTGTTGTTGTTTTTAAGCGCATTAAATTAAGATAGAGGAGGGTAGAGAAGGAAAGGGTAGGGCAGAGTAGAAAAAGGTAGGCAGTGAAGTACAGAGTACATGTACGTACAAAATGGCACAGCACGATACGGTAAGGTTAAGTATGGAACAGTACTTTCCATTTTCGTTTTCCTAAGAGTTTTACGGCACTCGCAACACAATAAGGTCATATAAGTGCCGAAGATTAGATGTGTTACAAGAGAGTAACAAACACAAAAAAGAAGGAGAGATCAGGACGATAGACGTTTGATAGGAAAGAAGGAGCAAACAACATCACAGCACCCGCCAACCACCCACAGTACTTTCCCATCTGGTATGGTATGGTATGGTATGGTATGGTATGGTATGGTATGGTATGGTATGGTATGGTATGGTATGGTATGGTATGGTATGGTATGGCATGGCATGGTAGGGTAGGGTAGGGTAGGGTATGGTAGAATAGGGTAGGTTAGGGAAGGGTAAGGTATGGTATAGTAGGGTATGGTAGGGTCAGGTAAGGTAGGGTTGGATAGGGTAGGGTGCAGTATGATACGATGCTATCTGGTATGATAGAGTAGGGTAAAGTAGAGCATGCTACGATAGGGTATGGTATGACATGGCATTGCAGGGTACAGAAGAATACAGTACGGTAGTATGTAACAAGACGGTACATTACGCTATGGTTTGGTTTGTGGTGATGAAGATTTTGCGTCTCTGTGAAGACAATGACACAAACCCTTGGACTGGGCCAAATTAAGTTGATGAAAAGCCACAAATAAACTCTCAAACATCTTAGGGTTGATTTTTCTATTTTAAAAAATAGTTTTGGTAAAAGTTAAGTGGCACTTACAACACAAATACATGTAATTATATACGAGCCAAAGATTAAAGGAATTGCGAGACATTAACATACAAATCAACGAAGAGGGGAAATGAAGACGATAGATATTTGATATGAAAAAAGAATCAAACCACATCAGAGCGCCCGCCAACCACCCTTAAACACCTCAGATACAAGACTACCTCGCACTAATTGGGCTTACAGAACTGTATTGTGTCTCGAGCTTGAAAAAATAGAATCACATGACCTACACAATACCGTTCGTTTAGTGCAAAGAAAAAGCAAGATATAATGTACAGAGAGAAACAACAGAAGGAAAGAAAAGACCTATCAGTGGCGCCTCTTAACAACCCCCACCTCTACACATACGAATGCACACACACACACACACACGCGCGCGCGCGCGCGCACACACGTACGCACACACACACAAACACAAACACAAACACAAACACACACACACACACACACACACACACACACACACACACACACACAACACTCACAACACTCACATAAACACAGATTCTCTCTCTCTCTCTCTCTCTCTCTCTCTCTCTCTCTCTCTCTCTCTCTCTCTCTCTCTCTCTCCAACAACTATAAACAGACAAGTTTGTTCATCGAACAAAACGGCTGGCGGCTGTGAGATGTGGCCTCTTCGAACGCACAGGGCAGAGCTGGAGTCTCTGGAGACAAATGGAATCACACTCCGCCAAGAAAGCGAGAGCTGTTGGAACATGAAATATTAATCAGGCCAGCCGCATTGTGTAACAAACGAGGCGGTCAGAGAATCTTGAGGTAGTTCTTTTAGCCAGTGTGCTAGACCGTGGTTTGTTCGTTGTTGGTTTTTGTTTGTTTGTTTGTTTGTTTATCTGTCTATTTGAGTAAGGAAGAACACATCGACACAATAATACTCATTTAGTGCTGGGAAAAAGTAAGACAGACAGCCAGGCACAACAGAGGGAAAGTAAAGAAGTTGGATCTACCAGTGGCACCCTCCAACCACCCGCAAGCCGCAAGACCATGGTATTATTGATCGGGGCATCGACCACAAGTTCACGGCCATGTTTATCAGTACATTTTGTTTTGAAGCGAGGAACACATATTGTTAGTTGTAATACATGTAGTGATAGTTTCCACCCCCATCGTCAAAATTTAGATAATTTAATTTAGGAGGCTGGCTGCTTCGAATCGACCCCGCACGTCACAACCAGCCTGTAGTGAATGGGACACACACCCCAATAGACAGGCGGAGATACTCAATAAAAGCGACCACATTACCGAAACCAATAGCGCCAGAGACAACAAAAGCTCACCTATGGCGGGACTCTAAGACACTGAAAGACAAGGTCCACACTCGAGATCAGGGTCAACACCAACTAAACAATTGACAGATACCAAAGCCGACAAAAAGTGTCTCCACACTAGAATCGAACTCACGTATTCTTCCTGAAACAGTCAAACAGTCATGGAAGCCTAAAAAAGGCTACACATGGAGACGCTAGTGACGGGATGAGGACAACAACAATTCAAAACTGTAACAGTACTACTTCATGTGTCATTTTTGCAGTATTACGTGGTATCGTGATTCTCTAGCGTGCGCCTTGCGGCCCAATACCTCCGATTTCAGCACTCCAGCTCCAGAAGACCTACCCTGGGAGCACAGGGAGGAATGGGTACCGACCGGATCCCACCAGTAGCTAGGACTTAATGTGGATGTTTTAAACTAGTACAATCACCAAAATGCCAGTGTGCTGAGGCGCGCCAAACTGAGGAACACATCCTTCAGCACTGCAGGACACACTGAGCCCTGAGACAGGAAACGTGGCCAACCCCACTGACACTACAGGAGAAGCTACACGGGCCGGCAGATGAACTGAGCAGGACCATCACATAGCCAACCCTCAAAAGTACCACTACAGCAACCAATACTTACGAACCTAAAGAAAACCAAAAATATCCAACCCTCTACAAACAGAGAAAGAACTAAAAACAAAGTAATGTGCCAATCCTTCTGAAAACAACAGCAGCAGCAACAGCAGAAGCAACAACAACAACAACAACAACAACAACAACAACAACAACAACAACAACAACAAAGTAAAGCCAATCCTTAAAACAACAACAACAACAACAACAACAACAACAACAGCAGCAGCAGTAGCAGCAGCAGCAACAACAACAATACACAAAGTAATGCCAATCCTTCTAAAAACAACAACAAAAACCACAACAACAAAAACACGCATTCTCAAATCAAAACTAAACCAAGCTGTTCAACATCAGCTCCGAACGAGGCAGAAAGGGGCGGGAGTGGGGCGGGGTGATTGGGGTTGTCAAGGTCTCAATAATCGAAAAGGTCCTGAGCCTACTCTGGAAAATTACGGGAATTGGCTCACGGGATCAAAGCGAGACTAAGGTAATTACAGAGTGCCAAATGAGCAAGAGAGCGAGAGCGAGCGAGAGCGAGAGCGAGCGAGAGAGATATATATATAGAGAGAGAGAGATTGATAGACAGATAGATAGAGAGAGCACGAGGGGAGAAAGAGAAGAAGAGAGAACTAAATAGAGAGAGAGAGAAAGAGAGGGG
>NW_004798245.1:59806-60793 GCF_000002075.1 Aplysia californica | reverse complement strand
GGGAGTTGATGAGAAAGAATCGTGCAGGATACCGCAATCAGCTCTTTTATTGTCATGGGATATAAATTATCTATGGCTAGATTCCCCAAACCGAAACAGCTAATGGCACAATAAAAGGATGGCGTCTGTCGTTTGTGAGCCTCTTTACGTGCACACAAAAGATTGAGTTCCATTGCAACGTGGAACATTATATTTAAACATTGAGGGTGGGTGGTTGGCGGGTGCTCTGGTGTGCTTAGCTCATTCTTCCCTGTCAAACATCTATCGCCCTTATATTATTTCATCCTTCTTTTATTTGCAATTTACCACACTATCGTAGAATTACAATGACATTTTTGGCAGTTTTGACTTACTTATAAGACCATGAGGTCAGAAACCAAATTATGCTTGATCTGCTTTATCAAAATCATAAGATTATTCGGGGTCGTTATCAAGATATTCAAAGAACCGAATTCGAAAACGTTTAGCACATTGTGAAACTCAATTTTTTTTTTACTAGGAACTGAGCTGATAAAACTGTGTAATTCTAGGGTAGCGACTATCTAGTAACACCTCTAATCTTCGGCACTTCTCTGACCTGATTGTGTTGCAAGTGCCATTAAACTCTTACTGTAAAAAAACAAAAAAAACATTGAGGATCTCGCGGTTTTTCTTTTATCTGCGGGAACGAAAAGAAGCACATTGACACAAACGTGATGATTGAGTGTACGGAAAAGTCAGAGGGACAGACAGAAACAACAGGGGGAAAGAAAAGAAGCACATTGACACAAGCGTGATGATTGAGTGTACGGAAAAGTCAGAGGGACAGACAGAAACAACAGGGGGAAAGAAAAGAAGCACATTGACACTTGACAAGCGTGATGATTCAGTGTACGGAAAAGTCAGAGGGACAGACAGAAACAACAGGGGGGAAGAAAAGAAGCACATTGACACAAGCGTGATGATTGAGTGTACGGAAAAGTCAGAGGGACAGACAGAAACAACAGG
>NW_004798245.1:51994-55645 GCF_000002075.1 Aplysia californica | reverse complement strand
ACAAACGCACCCACCTGTTGTGAATGCTTGATTGAGGCAAATCCAATGTGTGTGAAGGGTTTGAGAAATTCATCAGCCGATGGGGAAATGTGGAGACAGAGACAGAGAGAGAGAGAGACACACACACAGAGAGAGAGAGAGAGAGAGAGAGAGAGAGAGAGAGAGAGAGAAAGAGAGAGACGGTGACAGAGAAAGAAGGGGTGAGGAGAGGGAGGGGCATAGTCGGACGAGTGCAGATGCCAAGAAAAACAGCTCTCAGAGAGAGCATGCCAGGAACATAATAATAAAACATTAATGTCACACGTTATGACTTCTGGCCAGTCCTCCCTGCAGCAAGAGTCTTGGCTAAAGACAAGCACATTGTCCCGGTGACGTTATTTAGTGAAAGGTGGGTTGGGGGGGGGGGAGGGGGTAGGACATGGAAGACAGACAGAAATAATAGAGAGAAAGGAGAAAAGTAGTACCTACTGTACTCCCCGGCTGCAGCATGCCCTCCCCACCTCCCCATTTTTCTCCCCACCTTTCTCCTCCTCACCCTCATGCCCTCACCTCCCCACCTCCCTCCTCAATCCCCCACCTCCCTCTTCACCCTCCCTCATCCCCTCCTCCGGTCGGACCATGCCATGAGTCTTACTTATATGCTTGACCCAGTCCGCATGACTCTCACATGACCTTTATGTCCGAGATATCGCGCCTTCCTAAGCGACTCCCAATCGATAGAATTGGAGGAAAACTTCATGTACATGTATGGCCACTACCTCTGAATGGACATTGCATCGATGCCGTAAGTCTGAAGTCTGGTAACAGAACTATTACTGGATATATCGATAGTTTGGCCTAAAATTGTGAGGCAGCGTGATGGAATCAGGCTCTCGTCAATTTTTGGGCCTGTAGACTTATTGGTATCATCGTAAAGCTTGTTCAGTTGTCTTTATTTGGAAGAAAAAACATCCATTTATCTTGAATATTGGGCGAGATATTTGTGAATGAAAGAGGTGGGGGTCACCTGTTTTCAGAGGTAAAATTAGTGAGAAAATGGCCGCCAAAGATTAGTTATTTCCTTAGCTTAAGAGTCTGTGGTAACTGAAAATTTACATTTTGTTGTGCCTTTAATCAACGTTTTTCAGAAAAATCCACACAGAAATGAGTTCTTTAATGGGCATGAAAGGTGTTGAGCCAAAAAACAAAAATTTGATAAAAATTCACAAACCAACAGAAAAAAGCAAGTCTCTTCACTTTGATTATTTTGACGAGAGCCTGATTTCACCACGCTGCCTCACAATTGAGAGACATCGTGCTGTGTACTGACTGCTGGCCCCTGGAATTCACTGACTTTGATCGATGTAAATGTTTTCGACATACATGTACAATATTATTACGTGACTTCTCCTCGATATTTTGAGCTTAAGAATATCTGTTTTCTTTCCTTTTTTTTCCTTTCTTTTTTTTTTAAATTAGGAAAAATAAAAGGGGGGGGGGATGTTGCTCCTTCCGAAAAGTATAAAAGCAATACGAACTTCAATTTTTTATGCGATAAACAGCGACGATACATCATGCGCACAGTTGTAAGTGACGTGACATGGCCGGCCAGGACCGTTGAGGGAAGATGTATTTGGACGCTGGGCCTTTCTCTGCCACATATCAAATTATTATCAATCAGGCAACCACCAGCTGCTACGATCATACTTTAGGAGAGTGGGGGTATGGGGGGAGGAGGGGTAGCAATGGTGAACTGACAACAGACGGTTTGTTAATTTAGTTGTTTGTTTGAGTAAAAAGAACCATATTGACACAATAAAGGTAATCGTGTCCAGGGGAAATAGAAAGACAGATAGACTGAAACAACAGGGGGGAAAGAAAAAAAGCAGGGACTGCCAACAGCACCCTACGACCAGACCTGAGATGGGGAGAAGGAGAGGGAGAGGGAGAGGGAGAGAGAGAGAAAGACAGAGAGAGAGAGGGGGGGGGTAAACAGCACAGAAATGACAAATGCGCTCATTCGACCCCTCTCCCTTTTATAGTAATAAAATTATACATGTATATTTTAATGGACTCACCAGAATAGTCATCCTGTCCACTCACCACCCCAAAGACAAAGAGCAAAGAGATAGCAAGGACGATCATCCTTATGCTCCTGTCTACCAAGTCAGCAAGAGTTTTCTACCCCGGCATACTCCGGCGCCATCTTGGAAAATAAGGGGAATCCCCCACAGCACAGGTCAATGATTGGTGGATCGTGAATGTTTCGTCCAAATCCAGAGATAGTTGATCCTGGCGTCCACACCCACGAGCATGGAGGTAGACGACTGTCCCAGCGATATGGGGGGTTCCTGAGAGATCCAATCACATCGTGACCTTCCTGGAAAGTACAAAGTAAAAAAGAGAGAAAAAAATGAAGCAGTCTAAATTACCAGTAATACCAATAATTCTCAATCCAGATTTGACACTTTTCTTCCCCTTCACGTTAAGACTTTTATGTGTGTATCCACTCACGTCACAGTATTTTGGGGATGGGGGGGGGGGGGGGGTGGGTTGCGTTTTAGATAAAGGTCGACCAAACAAAAATAATAATAATACGCGGTACGATAAGACATGGTATGGGAAAATGCTTGTTTGTTTGTTTGGGTAAAGAGAAGCACATCGACATAATAATGTTATTCAGTGCTGGGGGAAAAGCAAGACAGACAGGGAGACAGAAATAAGAGAGAGAATGTGAAGAAGTAGAACCTACCAGCGTCGCCCTCCAACCACCCGCTTGGGTAAAAGCACTGCTTTCAACTCAATCTTGTAAGGTCAATGGTGTTGGGGCCTCCAATTTTTAAGTCCACCTCCGATAGGTCTGTACCAAGAGGGCGGAACCTAGGCTATCTGAGTAACTCAGATAGCCTAGGTGGAAACCAACGAGAGCTCTAGAACACCCACCTCTGATAAGTTAAAAACCATAAATGTTTTCTGGTCTAAGTTTGATTGATTGATTGGATAGATGTTTTACGGCACTATCGACACAATTTTGGTCATTTAAGCGCCAACGGTCTAAGTTTGAAATGGTGCCTTTTGGGTATAAGGGTAACAGTCTCTTCAAACCCCCACACCAAAGGAGTATGTTTAAAATGATACTTTAAAGACTTTAAAGGAAAAACAACGAAACGTTTTATTCCTACACGATTTTTAAAATGATTCTAGTGGAGATAAGACCTTTGTGCACACACACACACACCAACTGCCTCCTTAAACTGTCAGTTCGACAGTTGGTACAGCCCGTTACGACTGTCTGTTACTGATGTCAGTAACCACAGCTTGTGGTGCCAGTTATGACTATCAATGCTGTCAGCACGTCTGTCTGTTAGTACTGTCACTTTAGACTATCGGTTAGTACTGCCACTAACGACCATTAAAGCTGTCAGCAACGGCTGTCTGTTAGTACTGTCACTTTAGACTATCGGTTAGTACTGCAACTAACGACCATTAAAGCTGTCAGCAACGGCTGTCTGTTAGTACTGTCACTTAAGACTATCGGTTAGTACTGCCACTAAAGACCATTAAAGCTGTCAGCAACGGCTGTCTGTTAGTACTGTCACTTTAGACTATCGGTTAGTACTGCCAATAACGACCATTAAAGCTGTCAGCAACGGCTGTCTGTTAGTACTGTCA
>NW_004798245.1:46778-50348 GCF_000002075.1 Aplysia californica | reverse complement strand
AGACAGACAGACAGACAGACAGACAGACAGACAGACAGACAGACAGACAGACAGAGTGAGAAAAGAACGTGAGTGAGAGAGACAATGACAATGAAGAAGAGGGAGAATAAGAGAAAGGTAGAAAGAGAGAAACACGGCGAAGAAATGGAGACAGGGTGACAAGTAGCCTGTCATTGTTAAAAGGTCTCCACACAAAGAAACCGTGTCCGGCTAGATTGCCGAAACCAATAGCGACAAAGACAGCAAAAGCTCACCCATGGGATTCAAAGACAACTGAAGGAGAACGTCGACTGTAAGGGTCAAGACCACAGCAACGATTGCCCGCTCCCATGCAAGGCCAAGGCCACAAATTTGAATAAAAGATTGATCATTTCCAGGGCCAAAGTCAGAGATAGACGATGATCCACTTCAAAGGCCAAAGCCACTTAAAAATGCGTCGTAGTCAAGGCCATAAACACGATTGCCCACCCCCATGGTCAAAGACACAAAAAGAATTGTCCACTCTCAAGGTCTGGACACACCAACTTGATCAAAGGCAATACATTTTAATTAATCATTAATAACACTCCAACGTCCACTCTCAGAGTAAAGGCAAGCCTCAAAAGAGCACAACGCCTAACTCTGAACGGGGGCTCTCGTGGCCTAGAGGTTAAGGTGCTGGCCTCTCATTTAAAGGTCCCGGGTTCGAATCCGGGGGCGACCGAAACATTTTCTTCTCTAAATTTGTCTCCTTTCACCTCATTTCCTGCTCTCTAGCAATGTTCTGTCGTCTGCTTTCGTCTCCTCTTTCTGCCCTCACCCCCCTCACCTCCTTTGCCCCTTCCTCTGGGCTCCTGATTCTTTCTGCAGCCTTTCTACTGCTACTCCTTCGCTTCTTCTTACTGCTGTCTTTCAGCCACACCCCTGGTCTTCTGGTAGGAAAGATCTACGCCTAGCCTTCTCGTAAAAGGGTGAAAAATCTCGGAGGGCCCGTGTGCAAGTTGCGCACGTTAAAGTTCCCTTGGTGGTTTAAAATCGATAAGAGTAGGCTTCGGCCGCCCCCCGGGCAAAATTCAAAATTTCCAACCAACTGAAATTATTAGGTGTGTCCCGTGCGCTCATATGACCTTAAGCAGTTGCGAGCGCCGTAAAACACTTCACAAAAACAAACAAAAACAATAACTCTGAACTTATAACAGTTTATGTTACTCAGCGCCAGCTACCCTGATGTCATGGTTAGTTGGTTGGTTGGATGGTTGGTAGGTTGGTTGGTTGATTAGTTGGTTGGTTGGTTGGTTGGTTGGTTTCTTTGGGAAAAGAGAAATACGTTGATACAAAGTTGACCATTTAGTCTAAAGGGAGGGATGGAGAGAGAGAGAGAGCTAAGCAGACAGACAGAAATGATAGAGGAAGGGTAAAGAAGTGAGATCTACAAGTGGCATTCTCCAACATCCCCTGGAGAGGTACATTACCAATAGAAGGTGCTTTCGTTTGAATAAAAAAGAATCGCACTGAAGTAGGACCTACCAGTATTATAGTGCCCTCCAACCACACACGGAGAGCTGGAAAAAGAACCGGTTACCTTAATGTGCTCCCAGGCAAATCCGCCACTAGGGATTACCATTGATCAGGAGGAAAACACAGATCAATAATCTGCCTTCTGGAGCACCATATTGAAATGGGTCGCACTTTAGTGTGTGTGTGCGCGTGTGCGTGTGTGTGTGACGTCTCTTTCAACACGAATTTCGCCTTTCAAAGAATGGGGGGGGGGGGAGGAGCCAGCACTGTGCTTTAGCGTCTATCTGCAAGGTTTGGGGCTTTGAGGGAGAACAAAAACACATCAACCCAGTTACTGTCATTGACAGCAGGGAAAGAGCAAGACAGATAGTTGAGATAGACAGAAACATTGGGGGGAAGGAAAAGAAGTAAAGTCTTCAATTGACGACCTCCAAACTTCCCAAAACAACTTCAAAATCGCACCAATGCAGCAGATTCCAAATTTAATATAATAGATATTATGTCTTTCAAGGCCAAACGGCAAGGCAGTCCAGCAAAACACAAACTGTGCTATCGGCACGGTCCATAATCCGACACGGCGTCTGTGGTGTAGCGGGTATATGCCCTTTCCTGTTGTCAACAGCAGGTGACATGAGTTCAATGTCGGTGTTGAGAAGGTTGTTGTTGTTGCCGTTGTTGTTATTGTTGCTGTTTTTACAGGTATTGAGTATCTCTGTCTATCTGCAGTAATGATATCCTCAGTTCGGTCCGACGTTGTGTCCCTGGGAAAGACATTTTTCATGAATTTCCCATTTGGCTCGGTCCTTTCGGAGACGGACGTTAAACTAAGAGGCCCCGCCAAGGCCCGCCTCTTAAATAACCTAATAGTGTTGACAGGGGCGTTAAACTCATACCATTTCACCATTTTTATCTGCAGTAACGATGCATTCCACTCAGCCTGGGTTTCCCTGACAGGCAGGGTCATCGCAGTTCACCCCCAAAATGTTCTAAATTGTGCCAACGAGGGCGTAAAACACTATCAGCAACTTCAACTCCGAGATGCGAAACGACTCCTCACATATTTAACGCGAGAGCACGCCAGGGAGGCATGGGTCCGTAATAACAAGGCCATAGCCATAATAATCGCCTTCCCGAAATGTCCCTGGACTTGATCTGTGAACTCTCAGAGCGAACAATCCTCACAATTGGAGTCACTGACTATTGCTACCTATCCAGATCATGGGATTATCCCACGGAGCTCAATTAATCCACGTCAGCAAGCCCGGCTGTTCCAGGGGTTCTCTGAGCCCCGCGGACTTCTCCTGACGGGTTTAACACTGGATCAGGGACGAGGGAAATGGTTTCTAAATCGCGAGACAGACATATTTGATCAAGGCTTTAAGTGATCTGGGAAGCTTATTGCTTGAGATTAAGTTTGTTTTTGTTTAAGTAAAATAAGCACACACACACACACACAATAACGTACATTCTGAGTTACAAAGATTTTGCCTTGATGTTGGAGTACGCGGTTTTCGTTTGTTTTTTGTTGTTGTTTTGTTTTTGCTACATTACAACTTATTTTGGTTATAATATAAGTGCCGGGAAATAGATATGTTACAAGAGAATAGCCGACACAAACAAGAAGGAAGAGAGATAAAGTCTATATAATATTCTAATAGGAAAGAAGGATCAATTACACCAGACCACAGCACCCACCAACTATCCCTGAGCCACAAAGAGTGAGACAGAGGTTCGTATGTACATGTCTGCATACATACATACATACATACATACATACATACGTACGTACGTACGCTTCCTCTATCATTTCTGTCTGTACGTGTGTGTTTGTTTGTGTGTGTGTGTGTGTGTGTGTGTGTGTGTGTGTGTGTATGTGTGTATGTATGTATGTCTGTATGTCTGTATGTCTGTATGTCTGTATGTCTGTATGTGCGTATGTACGTATGTACGTATGTACGTATGTATGTATGTATGTATGGATGGATGGATGGATGGATGGATGGATGGATGGATGGATGGATGGATGGATGGATGGATGGATGGATGGATGGATGGATGGATGGATGTGTGTAT
>NW_004798245.1:45321-46678 GCF_000002075.1 Aplysia californica | reverse complement strand
CCTGGCGTGTCTGGAATGTCCCGCCAATATTGTACGTGGTTTGGGAACTACTAGACTTGACTAGAGAGTCTGCGACAGCCTTAAGAAACTTGTCTGTAGACTATTGGTAGGCCTATGTGATGGTTTATGTATGGGTATGTCATGTATCGGTGTGTGGTGTTTTATGTATCGGTGTGTGGTGTTTTATGTATCGGCATGTCATGTTTTATGTATCGGTGTGTGGGTTTTATGTATCGGTGTGTGGGTTTTATGTATTTTATGTATCGGTATGTCATGTTTTATGTGTGAAAACTACTGGTATGTCATGTTTTATGCATCGGTATGTCATAGTTTATGTGTCAGTATGTCATGTTTTATGTATCGATATGTCATGTTTTATATCTGTAAACTACTGGTAGGCCTATGTCATGTTTTATGTATCGGTATTTGATGTTTTATGTATGGGTATGTGATGTTTTCTGTCTGTAAACTGACCACCGTATATCTCTGTCTCTGTACCGTAACTCAGCGCGCGGCTGAAGGGGCGGGGGGCGCCACTTATTGGTCCTTGTTCTTTTATTTCCGTCTGTTGTGTTTGTGTGACGTCATCCCTGCGCTATATGACCCATATCGTGTCGACGTGCATCTCTTTACACCAACTCAAAACCTGAACTCACTCTGTCCTGTGTAACGACATAGTGACCGTGCCGTAGCATACCATACCGCACCGCACCATAGCACATCACACAACATGACACCGCACCATAACACATCACACAACATGACACCGCACCACACCGCACCATAACGCATCACACAACATGACACCACACCACACCGCACCATAGCACATCACACAACATGACACCGCACCATAACACATCACACAACATGACACCGCACCACACCGCACCATAACACGACACACCTTGCAGCGCACCATAACACGACACTTCTTGCACCGCACCACATTAAATAACTCTACATTACATTGCGCCCCACCCACCCCACACCACACCACATAACGTCAAACCACACCACCCCACACCACATCAAACACAACACCACACCGCATCATGTCACACCACACCACCCCACAAAACACCACGTCACGTCACACTACATCACACCACACCACGTCACACCACTTTTCATCACATCACACCACGCCATACTACATCATACCACGCCTCACCACATCAAACCACACCACATACACATCACACCATTCCACACCAAACCACGCCTCAACATAAAACCACACCACACAACACCACACCACACCAACTTTGGACTGTTGGCCGACATATTGCCCGTGCTGTAGCGGCCTGTAAGAACTCAGTATAGACTATTGTATTGTTGGGGGGGGGGGGGGGTA
>NW_004798245.1:39755-41271 GCF_000002075.1 Aplysia californica | reverse complement strand
CATGGTACCCGCCGACTCTCCATCCGCTCTCTCTATCCCTCTCTCTCTATCCCTCTCTTTCCTTCTCCCCCCCCCTCTCCCCCTTATCCCCCCGCCCTTTCTAGTATAGCCCCAGCGTGGACACGAGTACCCGGCAGCTCTATCATCCCCCCCGTACAACCCGCCACTATGTCCACACAGGTACCCCCGACCACTGTGTCAACAGGCCTAATTTCCTTCCCGTGTCGCGTCATTTGCTACAGGAAGCTCTGGTCTCCCGCCAACCCCTGGTGAGCCAGGCTCCGGACGCTGACGTCATCGCTTGACCGTCCCTGGCTGTCTGATCACGTCCGATACTGTCTGCCGTTATACCACTGGACTCTCTAAATAATGTCTCCGGCTCTTCTAAATGTTTCCATCATTTATACCACTGGACTCTCTAAATGTCTCCGGCATTATACCTCTGGACACTCTAAATAATGTCTCCGGCGTTTCTAAATTACTCTTCCGTTATACCACTGGACTCTCTAAATTTGTCTCCGGCACTTCTAAACGTTTCCATCATTTATACTGCTGAACTCTTTAAATATCTCCAGCATTTCTAAATGTCTCCGTCATTATACCACTGGACTCTCAAAATGTCTCCGGCATTATATATACCTCAGGACTCTCTAATTGTCTCCATCATTATCCACTGGACTCTAAATGTCTCCGTCATTATACCACTGGACTCTAAATGTCTCCGTCTTTATACCACTCCTGGACTCTAAATGTCTCCATTATTACCAACTGGATTTGATTCGACACGACTCAGATTTGTCTCCCATTGTCAAAATGTCAGTTGTTGTTTTTTGGCGTGGTGTTTTGGGGAGACAAGTTCGTCCATGTGGGTGGTTGGCGGGTGCTCTGATGTGGTTTGCTCCTTCTTTCCTGTACCAAACATCTATCGTCCTTATCTCCCCTCCTTCTTAGGCACAGATATGAGCGTACTGTGATGCAAGTGTCGTTCTTTAGGCCATTCCCAAAGGGGGTGGGAGGGAGGGGGTATTAACATGTTCTTATGCACAGTAGAATTGTAAATGGGCTGATTTATCAATGTCATCCTCATACTGTGCCGGAACAACATAGGGGGAAGTGCTGCTTTTTCTTTCCTCATCCTTACTATCGTTTTTCCCTCTACTTCTTTTGTATGTTTGTCACTCTCTTGTGAACTGCTATTTCCGGGGTGCCTTGATAGTCGAAGCAGACTTTGTGGTGTTGAGGCTAGAGAGGTGAGCAGAGTAAGCCTGATTCCCCGTTTGGACTTCTCTGTTGACACCTACCCCTTGGCTCTGATATGACCTTGTGCAGTTGCGAGTGCCGTAAAACCATACTAAAACTAAAACTAAAGCAAGTGCCGTCAAACTGCTTACTAAAACAAGTGAGTCCATAGACTTGCGAACGGGTCGCGCTGGGGCCCGGGGATCAATATCCTCTGAGAGTTGGACAAACTTCCGTGTGGGCGTGTGACGATGTGTGCCGCGACTGTGTGTGTGTG
>NW_004798245.1:36534-37763 GCF_000002075.1 Aplysia californica | reverse complement strand
GATTAGGGACGTGAGGATTAAGTATGTATGTATGTATGTGCCGGATTGTGTGCTCGCGCGCACGTGCGTGTCAGCTTGGTGCAGTATGAGCGAGGTTGTAATGTGTGTGTGTTTGGGAGATGGAATAGGAGAGGTTGAGGCAGGGGGTGAGGGGTAAGGGATTGTTAGAGAGGCGCCATTATCATTAATAACAACAACATACCACCACCGACAACAATAAAATTACCATCACCAACAACAACAATAACACCACCACCAACAACAACAAAAACACCATCACCAACAACAACAATAACATCTCTTCCACAATCAACAACAACGAACAATACAAATCCCGCCATGTCGCCCCCGAAGTCCCCGGGTTTCTACTGTAGGACAGAACAAGGGAAGTCAGGCGGAAAAAGTGTGTGTGTCTCCCCGCGGTGGTGCTAGTTACTTCCCTTGTCTCACGTCACGCACTCGGCCCCGCCCACACACACCCCGAGAACCAGCGGACCGGAACTGTTCTGTCTTTTTTAGTTTTAGTAAGTGTTTTACGGCACTTGCAACACGATACGGTTAAATAAGTGCCGAAGATTAGAGGTGCTACAAGAGAGTAACAAACGCAAAAAAGAAGGAGGGTAGATCAGAATGAGAGATGTAACACATCTGATTTTCTAATCTTCTGCACTTATATCTTCGTGGGTGCTCTGATGTGGTTTGCTTCTTCTTTCCAATCAAACATATATCGTCTTTATCTCTCCTTCTTGTGTGTGATTGTTACTCTCTTGTAACAACTCTATTCTTCGGCACTTATATGACCTTATTGCTTTGCAAGTGCCGTAAAACTCTTAAGAAAACTCAAAACTCTTGGCCTTCCCTGGCCCCTGGTTGCGTAGTGTCCTTAGTAAAAGCGCAGCGCTCATCACTCACACCACCACCAACACAAATATCACTATCATCATCATCATCATCATCATCATCATCATCATCATCATCATCATCATCATCATCATCATCATCATCATCATCATCATCATCATCATCATCAACAACAACAACGACAGCAGCAGCAGCAGTAACAAACAGCACACACACTATGATTATGATCTCAGACGTCTGGCTATGCTCACCGATGGTTGTTGTTTGTTTTTTTAAATTGTTTCCCACGTGAAGATGAGAGATTGGTGCTGGCTACGCCAACAGGAGGGAGAGAGAAAGGGACAGAGACACGCACGTAAACACACACA
>NW_004798245.1:31203-33778 GCF_000002075.1 Aplysia californica | reverse complement strand
TCCTGCCAACTAAAAGTATTAGGTGTGTCCCGCGCGCTCATATGACCGTATGCAGTTGCGAGCGCCGTAAAACACTTATAAAAAAAAAGTAGTAACAGCAACATTCAACCAGCAAATAGTCGGTGAAGAAACAGAAGGTACGCTGTCTCATGGTCGCTCACCACCAAACGCGTTTATTTAGCTAATCCTCTTGGGAAAGTGAACACATGTAGGCCTAGAATAATTTCAATTAAACGTCACGCAGATAACCAAAGAAACCATTGCTCGTCTGACATCCAAAGGTTAAATATAGATTTCTAATACGTGTTCAGTTTCCAGATGTGGAAAACATTGGTGGATCCTATGACAAGTTGTTCCTTTAAAAATCCTTTTTGTTTTTCTAGATGGGCGGCCTGTAGAAGGCGTGGACCCATTGACGATCTCCTACAATATGTAGCGGCCACACAACCACACGTATACAGGTTTCTCTCTCTCTCTCTCTCTCTCTCTCTCCAGCCTTGTACTGGCGTCTGTGGTGCAGCAGATAGGCACTTTGCTGTCGCACACAAGAAACCCGCGTTCAATTCCTAATTGGGTCTAAGTTATATCGAGCATCCCGGTCTTTTTGCTGGAATGTTGTTTTCTCTCAGCCATGTCTGGTCCTGACGGACATATTTGAAACCCCCCCCCCCCCCAAGTGATCTAAATTGTGTTGATGGGGGTGTATATAACACCTACAGTAAAGAAAAACGGAACAAACAACCATTGCCCTGCTACATGAAGTGGGTGAGAAATGAGAAGAAAAAACCCAGTGAGTTTCCGACTTTTAGAAACTGTCTGTTGCAATGGTTAGGCTTTTTGCCTGGCATAATGAACACCTGGGATGTGTTCTCACGTGGAGAAAGTGAAGCTTGTGTTTGTAGCAAGTCACTGGGGGGGGGGTATGTTCGTGTGTCTTCGACATACAGGGACATGCGAGGACATGTGGGGACATACTTAGACATGTAAAGTACAATGGTGTGTGTAGGCTGTCTAACCAAGCCTTATACTAGCTGTCAGGAGATAGATAGGTGGGGAGAGAGAGAGAGAGAGAGAGAGAGAGTTTTGTTTAAGTAAGGTATTACAGCGCTCGTAGCTGCATAAGGTCATATGAGCGCAGAGAGAGAGAGAGAGAGAGCGAGAGAGGAGGGGGGGGGGGAGAAAGAAAGAAAGAGAGAGAGAGAGAGAGAGAGAGAGAGAGAGAAGGGGGGGGGGAGAAGAGAGAGAGAGAGGATGTTGAGTGACTTACCTTGTCCCCCCACCAAAACACGTTATATCTGTTGGCGTACATGTCTCTTGTCTTCCTCTCTACGTTTATCTTTCTGTGTCTCTCTTTCTACTCCGGCCTGTGTCAATCCGCTGTCTCTCTCTGTCTGTGTCTCTCTCTGTCTGTGTCTCTCTCTATGTGTCTGGGTGCCTCTCTGTGTCTCTACTCCAGCCTTGTCCCTCTGTGTCAATCCGGACCTCTTTGTTCACTGACACGCTGACAGACTCTCTGGGTACCTTCCATCATCTTTGTCACTGGGCGCGCGCGTGTGTTTGTGTGTGCATGTGTGTGTTTATGTGTGTCTGTCTGTCCGTCTGTTTGTGTGTGTGTATGTGTATGAGCCAAACCACATGACAGGAAAATATTGCAGCAGTGGGTGTCTAGCCTACACGTCACATCTCACAGTAAACACGGGGCGGTTGGTGGGTGCTCGGGGACACAGGAGACCAGTGTCAGTCTGTTGGCAATCGTCGTTACATGTTGGAATATTCTAGATAATCCAAGAAATCATGTCACGGACTGGAATATACTAGAAAAAGAAATGACGTCACATTGCTGGAATGTTCTAGTTAATATTCTAAAGAATATATTCTAAATAATCCAAGAAATGATGTCACAGGCTTTAATAATATTCTCCGGACTGGAATATTCTAGATAATTCAAGAAATGATGCCACAGTCTGGAATATTCTAGATAATCCAAAGAAATGACGTCACGGATTGGAATGTTCTAGATAATCCAAGAAATGACGTCACAGACTGGAATGTTCTGGATAATCCCGGAAGTGATATTACAGACTGGAATATTCTAGGTAATCCAATAAATGATGTTACATTGATGGAATGTTCTAGATAATCCAAGAAGTGAGCGGCGCAGGTATAAACTGTGGTTGTAGTGAAAATGCTAAGTATCTCTCTCTCTCTCTCTTTCTCTTTCTCTCCCCCCTCTCTCTCTCTCTCGCTTTCTTTCTCCCCCCTCTCTCTCTTTCTCTCTCTCTCCCCCCTCTCTCTCTTTCTCTCTCTCTCCCTCTCTCTCTCTCTCTCTGTCCCTCCTTCCCTCCCTTTCTCTCTCTCTGTATCTCTCCCTCTCTCTCTCTCCCTGCCTCTCTCTTTCTTTATCCCTCTCTCTTTTCCTTTATCTCTCTCTAACTCTAACTCCCCCTCTCCCCCTCCCTCCCAAACGATGATAAAAAATGAGAGAACTAGAGAGAGAGAGACAGAGGCAGAGAGAGAAATGCGTCCCCCGTATGTTTCTCCACTTCCTTCCTTCATCAAATGCAGCATGCGCCGG
>NW_004798245.1:28381-29556 GCF_000002075.1 Aplysia californica | reverse complement strand
GTTGGAGGGGGAGGTGCGGTGGTCGGGAGCTAGTGAGCCTTGACCTACACCAAAAGTGGGCATTGCCCTACCTATTGGAGAAGTTTGGTTTCATTGGTGTGTATATTTGTTTGGTTATAGAGAAAACTCTCCTTGTCTTTTAAAGAAACTGAACAAGGGTCCAAAAACTTGACTTCGATTTTCTCAAAACAGCATTTTTCGGGATAGCCCCCCTGTGCTTAAAAGCGAACGTATTAAATATGTTTGGTAGTCTCCCTCTCTGACGCTATGTACCAAGCTGTTGGGTTGTTGGAGGAAAGGAAACGTCACCACTAGGTCCGACTTCTTCCTATTTTATCTTTTATCTTATCCTTGTGTTTGCTGAATTCTCACAAGGGACAAATTGTCCATCTGTTCCTACCTGCTTGTAGCACAGGAGGAAAGAGGCAGAATGTCAATCTTGTTCTGCCTTGTCTGTAACGTTTCTCTCTCTCTCTGTCTTTCTCTCTCTCTCTCTCTCTCTCTCTCTCTCTCTCTCTCTCTCTCTCTCTCTTTCTCTCTCTCTCCCTCCCTCTCTCCCTCCCTCTCTCCCTCCCTCCCACAACCCACGTGGCTCGCATCACTCTCAACATTGTGAGGCAGCGTGGTGAAATCAGGCGCTCGTCAAAATACTGTATGTCAAGAAATTGGCATTTTCCCGAAGGTTGGGGAATTTTGATCGAATTTTTGTTTTTTCAGCTCAACACATCTCATGCCCATTAAAGAACACATTTCTGCGTGTAATTTACTGAAACGCGTTGATTAAAAGCATAAAAGAGGTAGATTTTCAGTTTCCACGGACTCTCAAGCTAAGGAAATAACTCAACTTTGGCCGCTATTTTCTCGCTAATTTTACCTCTGAAACCAGGCGACTCACACCACCTTCAATCGCCAATATCACAACTTTTATCCGAGATAAATGGATATTTTTTCCCTGGAAAGCAAGCTAAATGGACAGGTTTTAAGATGATACAAATAACTCCATATGCCCCCAAAATTGATGAGCACCTGGCTTACATAACTCTCAATATGCTAAATGTGGCAGCGCTTAGCTGGGGTAATTAATGAAAGCTGCTGCGGGCTTTTCCAGAGCCCATTGGCGTCACTCTCTGTTCTGATGGGCACTTCGGGTGTTGGGGGAGGTGGAAGGGGGGGGG
>NW_004798245.1:26021-27026 GCF_000002075.1 Aplysia californica | reverse complement strand
GGACAGGAGATGCGAGTTTGTTCAGCTATCCCCAGCAAGCATTTGCCCCCAGAAGACATTCCCGCCCTTTCATATGTCGCATGTCGAGTGTTTGGAAAGGGGGGGGGGCGTTCTTGGGTGAATGACCGCCCCCCGGCGCCCCCCCCGGCGCCCCGTTCCCGCTCCTTCCGCTTCCGTTATCCCTACTGGTCGTTGGGAGATTTTAGAGACTGTACGACCAAAGGGTAGTGGCTTGACGCTCATATGACCTTATGCAGTTGTGAGCGCCGTAAAAATCTCTACTAAAACTAAAGGAAAGTGGTATTACAGTGGGTTGGTCGTTGGAGATTTAAAAAACGGTACGACCAAAAGGTAGTGGTTCTAACAGTAGTAGGTCGGAAGATTTCACAAACTGTACGACCAAAGGGTAGTGGTTCTGACAGTAGGTCGGAAGATTTCAGATAATATACGACCAAAGAGTAGTGGTTATAACAGGTTGGTTAGTCGTTGGACGATGCTACTACAGAGCTAGGTCAACGCCTCCTACCGTGTGTGTCTATGTGTATCTGTGTGTGTGTGTGTGTGTGTGTGTGTGTGTGTGTGTCAATGTTTGTTATGTGTTTGTAGATGTGTGTATGGCGTGTGTATGTGTGTGTGTGTGTGTGTATCTCTTTGTGTATGTGTGTTTTTGTGTGTGTGTGTGTATCTGTATATGTGTATCTCTATGTGTGTGAGAGAGAGAAAGGAGAGAGATAGAGAGAGAGAGAATAGAGTAACGAGTGTGGCGTCAGTTGTATATTTTCCCCGTCTCTGTGGAAATCTCCCCTAGCCTTGTCCTACACCGACCCGCCTTGTTCTCTCTCACACTCACCATCTCAGACAAACAAACAGCCTCACACTGGCTGCACGTGAATATCTGTCTGTCTCAGACTCACCATCTCTCAGACTAACAAACAACTCACACTGGCTCAACGCGAATGTATGTCTGTCCGTCTCTCTCTCTCTCTCTCTCTCTCTCTCTCTCTC
>NW_004798245.1:19376-21476 GCF_000002075.1 Aplysia californica | reverse complement strand
CACACACACACACACACTCACTCACACACACACACACTCACACACACACACACACACTCACTCACTCACTCACTCACTCACTCACTCACTCTCCCTGGCTCAGTTAGGGTTCACTATATGGTGGGCTATTGGGCTGTGTCGTTTGTGTGTTCCCAGAGACTCTCCTTCTCTATGTCATAGACTGTGTGTGTGAGAGAGAGAGAGTGAGTGAGTGAATGAGAGAGTGAGTGAGAGAGAATTAGAGAGAGAGTGAGAGAGAACACAATAGATGTTATCTTCTTGTTTATCACTCTTAAGTCTGGGGCTCTGTGTGTGTGTTTGTCTGTGTATGTTTGTCTGTGTGTGTTTGTCTGTGTGTGTGAGAACACAATAGATGGAATCTTCTTGTATATCACTCTAAGTGTAAGCGTGGGGCTCTGTGTGTGTCTGTCTGTGTGTGTTTGTCTGTGTGTGTGAGAACACAATAGATGGAATCTTCTTGTATATCACTCTAAGTGAGGGCCTGGGGCTCTGTGTGTAAGTAACGGACACTTGGGAGACCGGAGGCGAGGCAGACCGCTCCCACACACGCACCTGCAGGTAACCGCCCCTCCCCCTTGAACATTACCCCCCTTGATCAGGTGCTCGTCCGGGGAGTACAGGTAAAACAAACTACATCTTTGGTAAAATACATCCACGGTAAAATACATCTTTGGTTAAATATATCCAATGTTAAACATATCTTTGGTAAGAAACATCTTTGTTTAAATACATCTCTGGTAAGACATACTTCTGATAAAATACCACTAAAATACATCTCTGGTAAAACATTATGTCTAGATCTAGTAAAATCTCTGGTAAAATCTCAGGTGAAACATAATATGCCAAGCAAAATTTCTGGGGAAACATTTGTCTAGTAAAATCTTTGGTGAAACATTATGTCTAGTAAAACCTCATGAAAAACTGGTAAGCAAATTTCAAACAAAACAGTCGGGTGCTATGTCACTGTATTCTAGGGTGTAGACGTGGTTAGGGCAATTGTTGGATCTAAACTGACTTATGTTTTGGCTCAGCTGTTAAAACGCATACGAGAAACGTGTGATAAATTATTGTAGGGAAAGACCAGAGAATATTCTCATCTTTGTGTAGTCGTGTAGATTTAAAGAAGCGGAGATGTCAGAAAGTTTAATGTCCGTGGAAGATATCAGTTCATCAGTTTTCATGATTGCTAGGTGTAGGTGTAGGAAAGTTAGTGTGAAATCAGCAATGCTAGGTGTAGGTGTAGAAAGTGTTTGTGAAATCATCAATGCTAGGTGTAGGTGTAGGAACGTTTGTGTGAAATCATCAATGCTAGGTGTAGGTGTAGGAACGTTTGTGTGAAATCATCAATGCTAGGTGTAGGTGCGTCTCGCCGAGGGTGTTTGTTCTAAAGGGCGTGTCCTCCTGTTCTCTCCCACAGCCCCTCCCACCAGCCAGCACACGCCCACACACCACGTGTGTTAGTGCTGGCGACACACGCACACACCCCCCGGTGTGTTAGTGCTGGTTACATGGTTACACAGCCGTCTGTTAGGTCCGTGTTCGGGTCCTGTGCTCACTCACTCTCCCTCAGGCTAGGTTTGTATGTGCGTGGGTTTGTATGTGGCGGTAAGCTGACAGCACCCTTAGGGTTGTCGCCCGTGCTACTGCGCGCGCATACAAAAAAAAAAAACTTGGGGGAAACTACTTCCGGGTACTCGTGTAGTCACTATAGTGGGGCGTTCTCGGTGGGCGGGGTTTTGTGGTGTGATGTGTCATTGAAGTAGGCGGTGGGTGGGGCGTTCTCGGTGGGCGGGGTCTTGTGGTGTGACATCATAGAAGTAGACGGTGGGTGGGGCGTTCTCGGTGGGTGGGGTCTTGTAGTGTGATGTCATTGAAGTAGGCGGTGGGTGGGGTCTTGTAATGTGATGTCATTGAAGTAGGCGGTGGGTGGGGTCTTGTAGTGTGATGTCATGGAAGTAGGCGGTGGGTGGGGTCTTGTAATGTGATGTCATTGAAGTAGGCGGTGGATGGGGTCTTGTAATGTGATGTCATTGAAGTAGGCGGTGGGTGGGGTCTTGTAATGTGATGTCATTGAAGTAG
>NW_004798245.1:18531-19276 GCF_000002075.1 Aplysia californica | reverse complement strand
ATGGAAGTAGGCGGTGGGTGGGGTCTTGTAATGTGATGTGTCATGGAAGTAGGCAGTGGGTGGGGTCTTGTAGTGTGATGTGTCATGTAGTGTGATGTGTCATGGAAGTAGGCGGTGGGTGGGGTCTTGTAATGTGATGTGTCATAGAAGTAGGCGGTGGGTGGGGTCGCTCAGAAATCAAAGTGTCCGGGGGGGGGTGTGTCTTCAGTCACAAATAGCCCTTTATCGTTCAGAAGAGAGTATGGTGGGGAACACAGTGTGATCATCTTATTGGTGGGTCGAGGGAGGGGAGGGGGGGTCTGTGTACAGCAGTGGTTTCTGGACTGGTCTGCTCATGGGGGAGTTTTAGGCGATAGCGAAATGGTTTTGGGGACTATCTTCAAACTTCTTTTTTTTCCATCGGTTTCTTCTTTTTTTTTTTTTCTTTCTTTTTTTTTTTAAATCGCACGCTGCCAGATCACATCATGCAATGTTGAGTTGTCTGAGTCGGGGCAGGTCTGTAGTGGGGTGTGTTCCATCCCCTTTTAGGCCGCCTGGCTGTCTGTCTTCTGTACTGGGGGGTGGGGGCCTGTCCTGGTCAAGTATCCATAGCATTGGCCCAACATTCTTATTCCTTCCTTATTCACAGCTACCTCTCCTTCTCTTTTCCTTTCCTGGGGCTCTACTGCCCCCTTCGCCCCCTTTTTTCTCTCAGGGTCCCTCCCCCTCTCTCTCTCTCTCTCTCTCTCTCTCTCTCTCTCTCTCT
>NW_004798245.1:15539-18431 GCF_000002075.1 Aplysia californica | reverse complement strand
CCCCCCCCTTCTCTTTTCCTCTCTGGGTGCTCTCTCTCTTTTTTTCTCTTTTCCTGCTCGGGGTGACACCCCCCACCCCTACCCTTTTCCTCTCCGGGTCCCCTCCCCGTCCCTGTACTGTAACTTGCAAGCATGATATGGTCTGGCAGAGGATGTGAGTACGGGTAAGTTGTCGGGTAAGTCCCTGGTGCCTCACGGCGGACAGACTGCCCTAGACGAGCCCCCACACACTCGCGCACAGACAGAGAGAAGAGATGGGGTGTGGTGGTAAGAGAAAGGCTGGTTCGAACCGCGCCTCTTCGTGCACGGTGGTTGGTAGGTTAGCGTAAGTCTCTTGTGGTTTTGTGTGTTTTTGGACACATGATGCAGTTGTTTCCTCCCCTCCTCCCTCCTCCCTCCTCCTCCCCCCCCCCTCCACCTGTGTTGTGCACACCCACACGCACGTCGCTGGCCTGGTAGACTGACCATTGTCCGAGTGGCTACGGTCAGCCTCCACCAGTACACAGCAGACATCACCACAACCACCACCACAACCACTACCACTTCCTCCACTCTAGCCACCTACACTTGACCATAAGGTAGCTCTCAAGCAGCGGGATGGGTAGGTATACAAGTGGATAGGTGGGTAGGTATGACAGAAGAACCCGCACACAACAGACCACGGGAAACACAGACAAACCAAAAACCAAAAGAAAAAACCCCGTTTGGAACGTACGTAGCCAGTGAGTCCTCCCTTAACCCATCTGATGTAAGAGTTTGTGTGTGCAGGCAGTGAAGTCTGTCTGTGTGTTCATTCAATGTGTCTGTGTGTACATTCAATGTGTCTGTCTGTGTGTACATACATTGTGTGTTTATCTGTGTGTACAGGCAGTGTGTCAGTCTTTAACCACGTTTCTCTTTCAGGTGGACCCCTCCCTCCCCCTTCCCACGTGTTGATGATTGGGTTTTTCCCCCGTTCGTCCACTCCTCCTCCAGTACTGCTCATGTGTGTCACGTGACTTTGGTTTCTTTGTATGTACATACGTATGTATGTATGTATTTTTGTATGTTTGTATACTAATACTTGTTGGTTGATGGAGGTAAGTTTCCCACAGGAGCCGGCCAGAGAGAAGGAAGCAACAGACGAACAGGACGGTGTGTCTCTCTCTCTCTCTCTCTTTCTCTCTGTCTGTCTGTCTGTCTGTGTCGGTCGCCGGCACTGGGCACTGGTCACTTCTGGACGCTGGAAGGAGACAAGCCAATCTTTGCCCTAGCTTGGGTCAAACTTAAAGCTCCCCCCTGCTCCCCCCAGAATTATCATCAGAAGTAGCACTCACCATGTTTCTCCAATGTAGTATTTATTCACTGCCATAAAGGACAGCCCAAAACATGGCATAAGCTCCCAGTTAGCGAGGACCCCCAGGGCTGAAATGTGGAAAGTTTTGTCTCTGTGTGGGCTGGTCTCTAGAAGTGACCTTTGCCGTGACCTGTCTGTGACCCCCGCTCACCTTGTGACCTTTGCTCCAGCAGTTTGTGGGACTGTCCAGAGTTAATAGAGCCAGTGGTACAGTCTGTGACTGCCGCTTGGTCTGTAGCTAAGGGCACGAGATGAGAGATGTAGGGAAGTCTCAGTAGTAGATCTGTGGGCCGGGGGGTGGGGGTGTGTGTGCCGGAAGATGGCCTGTTCTGCCTGGTCAAGTGTCCGGTGTGGTCAGTCAGGGACAGGTGTAGCGACAGGTCACAGGTTGCCCATCATCTGATCTCATCCCCTACCATTATCTCTCCATTATCTCATCGTGTCGGAATTCATAGTTCACGAGCCATCCATCATCTCACTCATCTTCTCTCCGTCTTCTCATTGTGTCAGAGGTCACAGTTCACGGGTCACGTCATCTTATTGATGTGGGGGAGGGGTCTTCTCTCTCATCCTCTCCCCCTGTCACACACACATTGTATTGTCCATGCCCCGCAGTGATGACCAGCGGAGGTCCGGCCGGACTGACCACTACCCCACTGTGGGACTGACAGGTGGCACGAGTGAATCTTGTCTGGACAGGTCACTTTGAAGCCTAGTGCTATCTCCGCTGGTCACTACTGAAGGGCTGGGGTTTGAATCTCCCCACATTTAAGCCAGTCTCAAACTTCCAGTGTCAGAAAAGCGTAAGGGCTTAACGCCTGAATGAACAAGGTCAAATCAAATGTCGCGTGGTAAGTGTTGACACATTTTGTCGTTGAGGAACCTGGTGGTGAGAAGGAATTTTCCAGAAAGATCTAGAACTATTTGTACAGGAACTATTTGTTCAGACTGATTGTGCCAGATGCGATGGTTGTGGGAAGTTTGAGGTTTTCTCTGATGTGATTTGAGAGTTGACCATATAATGATATTGCCGTGTCGTTTATTTCTTGTACTAACTTACGTTTTTTTTCTTCTTCCTCTCTTTCTCTTCTTTCGTCTACGTTTTCATTTTCTGACTTTTCCTTTACTTTCTGCAACTGCTCTCTTCATTATTTGCTCTTCTCTTTCTGAAATCTGTATTTCTTCTCCTTCTCTTCTTCATTCTTTCATCATCTTTTCTCGCCATTTCCTTTCCTCCTCTTCCTTCTCCTCCTCATCCTCCTCTCCTCTTCCTCCTCCTCCTCCTCCCTCTCCTCCTCTCCTCCTCCTCCTCCTCCTCCTCCTCTCCTCCTCCTGTACACAGCGGCGTACAAACATGCGGACGGCAAGAAGATAGACGGGCGTCGTGTGCTGGTGGACGTGGAGCGTGGTCGGACAGTGAAGGGATGGAGGCCGAGGAGGCTGGGTGAGTACAGGGTGTGTGTGTGGGGGGGGAGGGGGTGAGTAGATGATGTGAGGGGGTGGACGTGGAGCGTGGTCGGACCGTGAAGGGATGGAGGCCGAGGAGGCTGGGTGAG
>NW_004798245.1:11624-14271 GCF_000002075.1 Aplysia californica | reverse complement strand
GTTATTCGATACCTAAGGGTGTAGTGCATATCCATGGTCTTCAGCATGCTCTATGCGCTTTACAACCATTATTACCCCGGAACACTCAGGTACATTCTCAGGTTTCATGGAAGTATACAGTGCAAGCTGTGGAGGGCATGCGCTCAAACACTAACATACTGACAAGATTTCTTTGGTTGTCTTTAGCCGGGTACCCGTTCCTGTATAGTGTTCTGGCGAGTGATGATGGTGATGAGGACATTGGTGACTGGATAAAGACATTGGGTCACATGATGAAGACATTGGGGACATGATAAAGACATTGGGTCACGTGATAGAGACATTGGGTCACGTGATAGAGACATTGGGTCACATGATAAAGACCTTGGTGACATGATAAAGACATTGGTGACTTGATAAAGACATTGGGTCACATGATAAAGACATTGGTCACATGATAAAGACATTGGTCACATGATATTGGGTCACGTGATAGAGACATTGATAAGGGCATAGAGGACATGGTAAGGACATAGATGATATGGTCAGGACATAGAGAGGACATAGATGATATGGTCAGGACATAGAGAGGACATAGATGATAGGGTAAGGACATAGAGAGGACATAGATGATAGGGTGAGGACATAGAGAGGACATAGATGATATGGTCAGGACATAGAGAGGACATAGATGATAGGGTAAGGACATAGAGAGGACATAGATGATATGATAAGGACATAGAGAGGACATACATCATTTTAGGACATGGTGATGTGTAGAGAAAAGGTCCTACCTCATTGTCTAGAGCCCGTGCGCTGGCGTCTATGACCAGCTCCATAGTCCTCATGGTGAGACGTCCTCATGGCACGCGCAGCCAGCCGCACGTCCCAGATGCCACTAGAAATCCACGTTAGTAATCCACAAAATCCGTGCAAGTAATCCGCAACGCCCAACAAGCAATCCACTAGGAATGCACAAAATTCATGCCAGTAATCCGCAAAGCCCAGCGAGTAATCCACTAGGAATGCACAAAATCCGTGCTAGTAATCCAGAACGCCCAGCGAGTAATCCACTAGGAATGCACAAAATCCATGCCAGTAATCCGGAAAGCCCAGCGAGTAATCCACCCGCAACGCCCAGCAAGTAATACACACAATCTACGCTCGTAATCCACAAAGCCCAGCGAGTAATCCACAAGTAATCCGCAAAATCCAGACTAATAATCCTCCAGTATTCTACAAAATTTACATTAGTAATCCACAAGTAATCCACAAAATCAACACTGGTAATCCACGAGTAATTAACAAAATTCACATGAGTAATCCACGATTAATCCACTACATCCACACGATTAATCCAGTAAATTCACAAGAATAATCCACAAAATCCAGGCTAGTCATCCGTGAGTAATCCACTTTGGTCTTGGTCAACTGGCCTGGAGCACACGGTTTATTGCAACACAGGACTCACCTATATGTCACAACACACCTACAGCGTGTACACAGTGTGTTGCAATACACAACTCACCTACATGTTTCAGCACATAACACATCTACATTGTGTTCACATACACGTGTGAGATGCGTTGTGTGTCACATGCACGTGTGAGATGTGTTGTGTGTCACATACACGTGTGTGAGATGTGTTGTGTGTCACATACACGTGTGTGAGATGTGTTGTGTGTCACATACACGTGAGAGATGTGTCAGGTGTAAGACTTGTGTCGATGTCACCTGATGTTTACAATATATTTAGTGTTAATGTCGGTCAATCTCACCTGAGATTGAGAATTTGTGTTGTCTGACAATCTCACCTGTTATTTACCATATAATTTATGCTGATGTCGCACGTTCTCTCATCGAGTAGGTGGTTGGCGGGTGCTCTGGTGTGGTTTGCTCATTCTTTCCAATCAAACATGTCGTCCTGATCTCTCCTCCTTTCTTAGTTGTGTCTGTCACTCTCTTGTAGTAGATCTACCTCTAGTCTTTGGTTGTGTCTGTGACTCTCTTGTAATAGATCTACCTCTAATCTTTGGCACTTATAATATGACCTTATTGTGTTGCAAGTGGCGGAAAACTCTTACTAAAACTAAACATGTATCATCTCTATCTCCTCTCCTTTTTTTGGGTTTTGTTTGTTACTCTCTTGTAACACCTCTGGTCTTCCGCACTTAGATTATCTATATGACCTTATTGTGTTGCAAGTGCCGTAAAACTGTTACTTAAAAAAAAAGATGTGTTGTGTGACATACACGTGTCAGGTGTATGAGATGTGTTGTGTGCCATACACGTGTCAGGTGTATGAGATGTGTTGTGTGCCATACACGTGTCAGGTGTATGAGATGTGTTACGTTGATGTCGTGTCGTTTTTACCTTATGTTCACAACCATATTTTATGCTGATGTGTGACGTTCTGTCATGGCGGGGTGCCCAGGTTCCGCGGGGATGATGAGCGAGGTCCGCCACCAGGCATAGGGCGCAGGGACCGCTCACGCAGCAGGGAGAGACGCAGGCGGTCACGCAGCAAGGAGCGGCCACGCAGGTCACGCAGCCGAGAGAGGAGGAGGAGTCGCAGCCGGGAGAGACGCAGGAGCCGGGAGAGAGGGGAGAGGCCTGATGCTGAGGGTGAGAGAGACATTGAGATACATCAGTGGTCATTTAGTAAAGG
>NW_004798245.1:6992-9029 GCF_000002075.1 Aplysia californica | reverse complement strand
CACTACACAGGGAACGATAGTAGACAGTGGTAAAGGTGTGTTCACTACACAGGGAACGATAGTAGACAGTGGTAAAGGTGTGTTCACTACACAGGGAACGATAGTAGACAGTGGTAAAGGTGTGTTCACTATCTCACTAGCGCTGGGTTAGATTAAGGGTGTGTTCACAGTCTAGCTAGGACTGGGTTACACAGGGTCTCAGTCTATCCTGGGTTAGAGATGTCCACCACTTAAGCTGTTGATGTTCCTTGTTTTCCTGTTTTTTTTTTCCACCTGAATCTGTTGTAGCCAGGAGGTGGGTTTTATTGGGATTCCCTATTTTAACTGGATTTTTTACCATTTGTAATTTGTACGTGAGGTCCCATGTTTTATCCTTTGTGAGAAGAAACTTTCTCGCGAGAAGTGGCTGCGTGGGTCGTCGGAAGCTCTCTGGCTGAGCTCACTCAAAACTTGACACACTGACTCGTGGAACATTTTGTGTCTTTGCTCAACTCTGGGTGTGGTCAGCGTTTTTTATGTCGAAGGTGTCAAAAGTTTGAGAGAACAGAAGAAGTTTGTTGACGAGTTTGGAACAAGAATTGGGCGGTCGGCTCACGGCAGCCCACATGGAATGGAGATTTCTGAGTGTGTGACGCAGTACGTGTAAGTCGGTACCGGTAAGTCAAGAGTTGACCTATATATAGAACAAAGGATGACATTTTGTCGGGGCCCGCAGCCAACTTCCGTTATTTTCACCATTTTTTTCTCCAGTTCCCAATACATGCTACATGTGTCTGCCCGAGCGAGAAATATGTGCCGCCGGCTTTTTTAAATGTTAATAAACTTATGTCTGTGGTTGATGTAGTTTGTGCTGACTCGGCACTCTGTAGTTGTCTGTCGCTGTCGTGTTGAGATGTGTGGGTTTTGCTGTTTGCTTCCTACCTGGCAGAATAGCTTTGTGGTAGATGTGTTCACACGTGTTCTTGGAATAAACAGTCGGAGCTTGACACGCTCGGGGTTTGGCCTTAGTTCATGACTTAATCATGTCTGTTTGTCAGTCTGTCTGTCTGTGTGGGTGGTTGGCGGGTGCTCTGGTGTGGTTTGCTTCTTCTTTCCTGTCACGAGTCTTTTTAAAATTTTTAATAAGTGTTTTATGGCACTTGCAACACAATGAGGTCATATAAGTGCCGAAGATTAGAGGTGTTACAAGAGAGTAACATACACAAAAAAGAAAGAGGGGAGACAAAGACGATAGATGATTGATAGGAACGAAGAAACAAACCACACCAGAGCACCGGCCAGCCACCCACAAACATCTATCGTCCTTATCTCCCCTCCGTCTTTTTTTGTGTTTGTTACTCTCTTGTAACTCCTCTAATCTTCGGCAATCAATGACCTTATTGTGTTGCAAGTGCCGTAAAACTAACTGTCTGTCTGTCTGAAGGGTGCTACTAGAACTAGCACATCTTGTTTTTTGTCCTTCTCTCTATCATTTTCCTGTCTGCCTGTCTGTCTGTCTGTCTGTCTGTGCTTATCTCAGTAAACTTGGGATAAGAAAAAGATTGGTACACTTCACACACACACACACACACCACACACACACACACACACGCACACACACGCACACACGCTTATTCGACTAGTGGTAGTCTGGGACTGGGAGAGACTAGAGACAATTAATATACTGTGGCCAGTCTTGCCTCATCCATGTCTGTCTAGCGGTCAACTATTGCTTGGGGCTGGTCAGTTCTCCCTGAGATTGGTCTTTGTCCAGGGGCGTTACGTGGCGCAGTGACGACACAGGACGCTGTCTCTTCTGGAGATGACCGCGGTGGGTGTGTCGGTGTCGGTGTTGTCTCTGTGGTGTGCTCGGGAGCCTACCACTTCTAGTGGGTGTGTCAGTGTCGGTGTTGTCTCTGTGGTGTGTGTCGGTGTCGGTGTTGTCTCTGTGGTGTGTGTCGGTGTCGGTGTTGTCTCTGTGGTGTGTGTCGGTGTCAGTGTTGTCTCTGTGGTGTGTGTCGGTGTCAGTGTTGTCTGTGGTGTGTGTCGGTGTCCTTG
>NW_004798245.1:5109-6415 GCF_000002075.1 Aplysia californica | reverse complement strand
ATATATAAACACATTTCCAGGTGAATTTGACTGAAAAACGTATTAAGTTAAAGGCACATAATGTGTAATTTTTCAAATTTGAAGGACTAAAGCTATTGAAGTTACCGAGATTTGGCGGCCTTTTTCTCGCTAATTTTACCGCTGAAACCAGGTGACCCCACCTCCTTCAATCACAAATGTCTTGACATCTATCTAATAGATGGGTATTTTTTTTCATTAAAAGCAATGGAAATGAATAAGCTTTTAGATGATACCCATAACTTAACATTATGACCAAAAACTGACGAGCATTGTAGACATGAGTACAGCGTAGTTCTGCATTGTAGGGAAGATTTAAAACGAATTAATTTAAAACCATAGAGGTATCTCTCTTGACAAACAAGAATTTTGCTGACTGATGACTGAAACTGTTGCAACTTACGGAAACAGCTTGCGTCAGCTTCCGTGCAAAATTTGACAACTGTTGACCTTTTTGGTAACTGTTTTACGGCACTCCCGGCCGCATAAGGTCATAATATGAGCGTGCGGGACACATTACCATTTTCAGTTGGTAGGATATTTTGAAAGTTGCCCTATTGGCGGCTGAAGCCGAAGCCTTCTGTTATCGATTTTGGACCACCAAGGGATCTTTAACGTGTGCAACTTGCTCACTTGATATCTGAGATTTTTCGCCCTTGTCTGAGACAAGAAGGCTGGGCGTCAGATCTTGCCCCCCTTAAGTGTGGTCAGTTGGTTTATTTCGGGAAAGTAATCGAGTACCTATTTGCTATTGTAGAAGAGAGCAAGGGCAGGGCGAGGCGTGAGCGAGGGACTCACTCAAACATACACACACACACACACACACACTCACATACACATATATACACACACACATACACGTGAGCCACGGACTCACTCAAACACACACACACACTCACACACACACACACATACACGTGAGCCACGGACTCACTCAAACACACACACACACACACATAGAATATACACGTGAGCCACGGACTGTGGAAGACCTCGTGAGCGTGAGTGGCAGTCGAGGGGCAAGAGCATTGTCACTCGTCAGTGCAAGTTGGTTAGCGCACGGTGCTAGATAGGGACAGTAGAGCAGGCGGTCGCGGTAAATGTGAGTTTGTGATTTCTCCGTGGACATCCTGCAGCTGGTGATTGCTACACGAGGTGGGTGTTTATATTTATAGTTTAACTACAATAAGATCAGGGGGTTTTGTATCTTAAAGACAGCAGTAAGAAGGAGCCAAGGAGTAGCAGTACAAAGGCTGCAGAAAGAGTCAGGAGCCCAGAGGAGGTGGGG
>NW_004798245.1:0-1033 GCF_000002075.1 Aplysia californica | reverse complement strand
TATATATACATGTATCTACAAAATGACTAGCCATTACGTTTAGTTTTTAGTGTAAACCTTTTGTCTAGCACTTGCAACTCAAGCAGGCCATAATACATGTAGGCCTACATGTATGTGCCGAAGGTTAGAGTTGAGAGGTGTTACAAGAGAGTAACATACAAGAAAGAAAAGAAGGAGGAGTTGAGAGATGGACGATAGATTTGAATTAATAGGAAAGAGAATTAGGAGCAAACTACGCCAGAGCACCCGCCAACCACCCACTGCCGTAAAGTGTTAGGAGAAAGAGACAGACGGACAGAAACAACAGTAGGACAGGAAAGAAGTAGGACACACCAGTGACACCCTCCGACCACCCGAGCCGAGAGGTGTTTTGTTTGCTGTGAGAGCGCGGGGTTTTCATTGGCCCACACAGAGGCGGCTGACTGGTGCCGTGGAGTTAATGATGACGGTGTGTGGATCGAGTGGTGAGGGGGTGGCATTGATGGATGTTTTCCAACTCTTTAGCCAATTGGACACCAAGCAACAAATTTAATGTTTTAAAAGTTTACTGGTGTTGTTGTTTTTTTCTCTCATCATTTTTATTTTTACATTCTGATTTTGTAAATCTTCACTAGAAGAGAAAGTTTTAGTTCAGTACCAAAAGGAGACAGCAGCAAACCCCGCCACTTGTCTCAGTGATCTGGGCTATGAGAAGGGTATTATATTATGGTCGCTTTTATTAAGCACAAGGGGGCTATCCCGAAAAATACTGTTTTGAGAAAATCGAAGGTAGATCTAAAGTTTTGCTCCTTGTTCATTTGTTTTAAGACAAGGCGAGTTTTCTCTAGATCTATAACCAAACAAATATACACACCAATGAAAACAAACTTCTCCTATAGGTAGAGCAGTGCCCGCTTTTGGTGCAGGTCATGCATTTTTGGAAACCTCCGAAATCTGGGTTAGCCCGCTTGTCCTAAATTAAAAGCGACCATGTTAGAGCGTCACTCCAGGAAAACTCGTCCTCTGCGCATGTCAGTCTAGCTTAGTCCAGCTG
>NW_004798244.1:246838-247702 GCF_000002075.1 Aplysia californica | reverse complement strand
AAACATCTCATCAAAAGACACAAAAACCTCATCAAATGCACAGGGAGTCGCTGCGTAAGCGAAGGCTAAAAATCACCAGGCGTGTCATTTTCCCGATAATACCCCCCCTGGGAGGCTCACTGCCGGGCGGCTTTAGGCCAGACATCATCATAATGACACCGTAAAGCGGACAGTCTCAAAACTGGTCATCTGGGCGATCAGGTAGAAATAAATTCAAAAGAAATTTGCATCATAAAAGAGCGACGATAATTATCGATACCATCATCATCGTGATCATCATCATTCCCGGCAGCAGCAGAAAAATCATCGGGGAACATAAATAAAGACAAGATATTGGGGGGGGGGATGGCTCTATAGTAACAGTTTTATGGCACTAGCAACACGGATAGGTCATAGCAGATTTGAGGTTTTACAAGAGAGTAAAATACACACATACATACACACATATGTACACCCTCTCTCTCCCTCCCCTCCCTCTACCCCCTCTTTATCCTCCCCCCTCCCTTTCTCTGACAAACAAACATCTCATCAAAAGACACAAAAACCTCATCAAATGCACAGGGAGTCGCTGCGTAAGCGAAGGCTAAAAATCACTAGGCGTGTCATTTTCCCGATAATACCCCCTCTGGGAGGCCCACTGCCGGGCGGCTTTAGGCCAGACGTCATCATAATGACACCGTAAAGCGGACAGTCTCAAAACTGGTCATCTGGGCGATCAGGCAGAAATAAATTCAAAAGAAATTTGCATCATAAAAGAGCGATGATAAGTATCGTTACCATCATCATCGTGATCATCATCATTTCCGGCAGCAGCAGAAAAATCATCGGGGAACATAAATAAAGACGAGATATTGGGGGGGGGGG
>NW_004798244.1:244960-245599 GCF_000002075.1 Aplysia californica | reverse complement strand
AGTTATATTCATAGCCACACTGTGTAAAACCACATAAATACCCACATACACACATACATAAGCACACACACACACACACACACACACACACACACACACACACACACACACTCACACACATACACGCACGCACACACACACACTCACACACATACACGCACGCACACACACACACATACAATCACGTCATTCAAGTGCATCCAAGCAACATATTACCACTCCACCATACTTATTCCTGAAAGCAGCTTCCAAAAGCGACAACATGCCAATTATATTACGTTGACAGCTTAAGAATTGCACGCCAAAATAAATAGTGTGCAGACCACAAACAAAATCATTTAGTGGAAACACCGGTAATTGCTTGGTGAAAGGAAGGAAAACAATGCACTTGAGGACACAAAATCGAAAATAACGCAGAAAAAAACCGCCAAAAAATACGCCGAAAAACATTCGCTTTGAGGATGAATGGGAACCATTGTTTACATTTTCCGTCATCTCTGAATAGTGTTGACGGGGCTGTTTGGACATTAGTTCGTTAATATATTATCTTCCATCATTCATTCATTCATTCTCCTCTCTCTCTATCTCTCTATCTCTCTATCTCTCTATCTCTCTATCTCTCTATCTCTCTATCTCTCT
>NW_004798244.1:235552-236879 GCF_000002075.1 Aplysia californica | reverse complement strand
CACACACACACACACACACACACACACACACACACACACACACACACACACCAAAAGAGCAACATGCGTTAAAAAAAACCCCTCTTCACAGAAGCATCGAAAGAATTATTCTTTTACAGATCACTCAAATGTCCTTAAAAATTGTGAATATATCTTTAAAATGGGGGAAAATCAAAACACACTCTTTGCCTTTACCTGCAACGAAATAATTATATTTTCTTCTCCCCCTCAGTCTGTCTATCTAGCTTCTCTTTCTTAGGAATAACAACAACAGACATTTTAAAAATCTCTTTACACGAGAAAGCGTAGAGATATAAAAACAACAAAAACGTCCTTGAAAAGTACCGAGATATTTTGAAAGAAGCGTAAAATCAGAACACAATGTTTCCCTTACCTGCGACGAGAAATATCTCCTTATCCCTCTCACTCTATCTCTTTATCCCTCTCTTAAAGAGAGCAACAAGTGACTTAAAAAAAATCTTAAACACGAAGATACAAAAAATTAAAAGCAACAACTAAAAAGCCTTCGAAAAACACCAAGATACTTTCCAAAAATCCTAACATCCCTTACCTGCTACGAGATATATATCTCCTTCTCTCCCACACTCTGTCTATCGTATCTCTCTCACTCTCTATATCTCTGTTTCACTATCTCTCTATCTCTTTCCACCTCTTGAGATGCGCAACAACAAACGTGGAAAAACCTCTTCACATGCGAGGCGAAAACACAAGCAGGCGAACTGAGAGGACGAGAAGAAGAAAGTGCGAAGTAGCAAACGCCTTCAGCCAGCACACACTTGACATGTTCGTTCAGCCACCACAACAAATTGCTCACAGCGTTGGCGCGAGCATCGCAGTAATTACAACTCACGCGCGCGGGCGACAGGGGGTTCTTGCGACACGAGATGAACAGTAGCAGGAGAGGAGAGGGAGGAGAGGAGGGAGGAGGTGGAGTAGGAGGAGGAGAAGGTGGTGGTTTTGGTGGAGGTGGTGGTGCTTGTGGTGATCTGGAAAGGGGAGATTGTGAAAGCGAGCTGGGTTTTTTTGTTTTTGTTTTTCGTTGCCTGTGCCGTTGTTGTTGTTTGATGTTCTGGGAAGGGAAACTGGATCGCCAAACAGTCTGGAAGGTTTATAAAAGACATCTTCGCCAGCTGAGGAGGGAGTGAGTGAAAGAGAGAGAGAGAGAGAGAGAGAGAGAGAGAGAGAGAGAGAGAGATAGAGAGAGACGGAGAGAGAGACAGAGATAGAGGAAGGGTGAGAGAGAGATAGAGAGACGGAGAGAGAGACAGAGAGAGAGGAAGGGGGTGAGAGAGAGAGGAGCAAGAGA
>NW_004798244.1:232174-233863 GCF_000002075.1 Aplysia californica | reverse complement strand
GAGAGAGAGAGAGAGAGAGAGAGAAAGAGAGAGAGAGAGAAAGATAGAGAGAGAGAGAGAAAAAAAGAGAGAGAAAGAGAGAGAAAAAAGAAAGAGACAGTGGGTGTGTCTATAATTTCTTCCTGTGTGCATGAAGGTAGGAGGTCTGTCTCAGAATAAAATTTCCCTCCTCCATAAATTTAAAAGTATTCAACTAGCAGCTACTAAATTTTGTGACGTCATGATATCCTGTCTAAGAAATCTCATCGCCAAATTGCAAGTGCATTGGTGAACGGATCATAATGCTGTGACGTAGCAAGAGTGATGTTCTTGTGTACTTTGTTGAAGGCATAGTCGAGGACAATGGCTGAGCACAACATTGATGCAACCTTCTTACGCTACGATATCCGAGTTCTGGTCAAAATAATTTTCAACTCTTCTCGGCAAGTCTGCAGTTGAAGCCCTATAATGCATCATAAAACTGTCAGGTTATCGGGACTGAGCAATTATAATTTATCAGCTCTAGAAAGTTCCAAAGTAAGGCAATCAGTATATCGACTGTTAATTAGTTCTAAAACGTTCAAATATTAATTATTAATTATGGCTAACGGGACAGCATCTGTTTATAAGAAGTTATAAAATGCCCCATATACTAAGGCTATCAGGATAACATATTTATTAGTTCTAAAATGTTCCAAATAGGCTATCAGGACAGGAACTGTTTGATAGTTCTAGAACGTTCTTAACAGTCAGACAATCAGAACAGCAACGGTTTAATTATCTCTAAGCTGTTCCAAACACTGCGACTATCAGGACAGCCACTATTCATTATTTCTACAATGTTCCAAAATGTCAGCCTACCAAGAAAGCAACTATTTATTAGTTCTAGAATGTGGCAAAGAGTCAGTCAACCAGGAAACAACTACATGTATTTATTTCTACAATATTTCAAATAGTCAGTCTTTCAGGAAATCAACTGTCTATCAGATCTACAATGCTCCAAACAGCCAGACGAAGGGCGCACAGTCAATCGCTATTTGTCGCAAAAGCTTTCGTGCTGTCACGAACCGAAGTCCGTCTGGTCCAGTGACAGAACCCCCCCCCCCCCAAACAAACCAGGCGCCAACCCACACGTCAGAAAACTATGAGGAAACGAGACAGATCTAACGGGCTCGGACCTGGCGCCCAGGACGGCTATAAAGATAGGCCTTAATGAGTTGTGTACAGGAAACAAAGACGATCGTGTTTCGTCTTAATTAAAACAACGATTTGACATTGATTACCGACGGCGACATTTGCTCACCAACTCTCTGTTTGCGCATGCGCGTGCGTGAGTTCGGTGCATTCTAGGTTGCCAGCTTTCATGGACGACATCCGCCGGCCGGGGTGTCTCCCGTGGCAGGAAATTACTGCGCCTGCGCAGACGAATGGGAACGGAAACAGTAGACCTCAATACAAATGTAAATATAGAAATACTTGTTGGTCTATCGTGTCGTGTTCCTATCATATTACTGGCAGAACAACTATCAGATTACATCAATCAATTATCCGGATTATTTCGGTAGGATTACTTTTATTTTACCGGATTGGCGATGATGATAGCAAAATGAAGCATCCGATTATTTTTTTGTTTGTTTATTCATTTGTTTTTTTTGTTGTTGTTGGTTTGTTTTGTTGGTTTGTTTTTATGTTGTTTTTTGCGGAAGGGGG
>NW_004798244.1:228497-231038 GCF_000002075.1 Aplysia californica | reverse complement strand
TATTATTATTATTAACTATAGCATGCCTTTTATTATTATTACAGTGCTAGCACCTGTAGAGATACACATTACTGTGTTGGATGCTTTAACTAGGCATGCATGAAAAAGAATAGATTATAACCAATACTAAAAGTGTAACAACCGACCACATTTGTTAAACAAATAGTAGAAGGGCAAAGAAAAAACGAAGACTTTAGGCTTTCAGAGCACATCCCCCTTTTTTTTAAACCAACTTTATTTGGGCAAAGAAACTTTGAAAATGCAAGCATCCGAAGTGAAAGAGAATAATGTGTTGATTGCTTCAACTTGCAATGCACAAAAACTCATAAATTATAACCAATACTAAAAGAGTAACGACCGACCGCACTAGTTGCTTAATTATTAATAGAAGGACAAAGAAATAGAACAGATATCAGCTTTTGAGAGCACACTGGGCTTTGTTTCGAGTCTTTTCTACCAAAGAAGCCTTAAAAATGCTAGCCAATGAAGTTAAACACAATACTTTGTTGGAAACTACAACTAGGAGCATGTACAAAAACTGATAATATATAACCAATAATAAAAGTGTAACGACCGACCGCACTAGTTACTCAAATAATAGAAGGACAAAGAAGTAAAGATTATTTTAGCCTTAGAGTGGACATTTGACTTTGTTTGGAGTTTATAGGACAAAGAAGCCTATAAAGTGTTAGTACCTGTAGTGAAACACATTAATGTATTGGATGCTTCAACTAGGCATGCCCCAAAACGGATAAATTATAACCAATACTAAAAGGGTAACGACCGAACGCATATATAATTCAAACAGTAGATGGACAAAGAAGCAAAGGTGATTTCAAATTTGGAGAGAACATTCGGATTTTTGTTAAGTTTTTTTTCAGTCAATGAAGCCTATAAAATGCTAGAACCTGTAGTGAAACACACTAATATGTTGGATGTTTTAAACTAGGCATACATAAAAACTGATAGTTTATAACCAATACTAAAAGTGTAACGACCGACCATACTATTTTCTTAAAAAGTAGGAGGACTAAGAAGCAAAGAAGATTCCAAGTTTTGAGAGCAATTTCTGCTTTTAAAAAAATCAAGTTTATTCGGGCAAAAAAGCCTTGAAAATGCTAGCATCTGTAGCGAAACAGAATAATGTGTCGGATGCTACAACTACGCACGCACAAAAACTGACAAATTGTAACCAATACTAAAAGTGTAACGGCCGACCGCATTCGTTACTCAAATAGTAGGAGGACAAGACGGAAAGAAGCTTCCAGGTTTTGAGAGCACATTCTCAGCTTTTGTTTTCAAGTTTATTGTGGCAAAGAAACCTTGAAAATGCTAGCATCTGTAGTGAAACAGAAAAATGTGTTGGATGCAACAACAAGGCATGCAGAAAAACTGATTAATTATAACCAATACTTAAAGTGTAACGACCGACCGCAGAAGTTACTCAAATAGTAGAAGGACCAAGTAGTGAAGATGAATTTAGCCTTGGGGTGGAAATTTGACTTTGTTTTAGAGAGTTTATAGGCAAAGAAGCCAATAAGGTTCTAGCACTTGTAGTGAAACACGATAATGTGTTGGATTCTTCAAGTAGGCATACATAAAAACTGATAGGTTATAACCAATACTGAAAGTGTAACAACCGACCACACTAGTTTCTCAAAAAATAGGAGAACAAAGGTTTGAGAGCACATTCGGCTTTTTTTATCAAGTTTATTCGGGCAGAAAAGCCTTGAAAATGTTAGCATCTGTAGTGAAACACAATAATTTGTTGTATACTACAACTAGACATGCACAAAAACTTATAAGTTACAACAAAAGTATAACGACTGACCACACTAGTTACTCAAATAGTAGAAGGACAAGGAAGTAAACGTGAGTTTAGCTTTGGGGTGGACAAAGTGCTAGCACCTGTATTGAAACACATTACTGTGTTGGATGCTTCAACTAGGCATGCTCAAAAACGGATATTTTATAACCAATAATAAAAGTGTAACGACCGACCGCATTAGTTACTCAAATAGTAAAAGGACAAAGATAAACATTCTACCCGCATGGGAATCGAAATCAGGTCTCATGTATGAGACGGTGAAGCGCCTTACCGCTAAGCCAGAGACACAGGTAAAGACGAATGAAGATATATAAAGACAATTAATGTAAGGGTAGGAACAGAAAGATCAACATAATAGTTTTTTAAAGCTTTAGTAGAGGTTTTACGGCGCTCGCAACTACATAAGGTCATACGAGCGCCAGAAAATCAGAGGTGTTACAAGAGAGTAACAAACATAAAAAAGAAGGAGGGGAGATGAGGACCATAGATGTTTGATAGGAAAGAAGAAGCAAACCACACCAGAGCACCCGCCAACAGCCCACCAACATAATAGTTTTGCGATCACCATGATCACAGTCATCGCTTTGACAACAACAGCGATAACGACAAAGGCAACTACAACGACAACAACAACAATAATAACAAGAACAACAACGATCACGACGACAATAACGACAATAACAAAAACAACAACAACGATAGTAGCAACAACG
>NW_004798244.1:226435-228020 GCF_000002075.1 Aplysia californica | reverse complement strand
ACAACAACAACAACATCAACAACAAAAACAACAACAACAACAAAAATAACAACAACAACAACAGCAACAATAACAACAACAACAACAACAGCAACAACCATAACAGCAGCACCATCGACCACGACAACGACGACACCAACAACACTAACAGAGTAACAACGTATAACATTTCTCGAGTTCAACCAAAATGAAAGCCGAAAAGAAAAGCCAAACTAAACCAAGAGGAGAGCAATAGCTGTATCCTCATGTTGATCACGTACGCAAAAGTATCGTCACTCTCGTCAGGTGTGCTCTTTGAGACCAGCTTTCAGCTTCAGAACTCGATGGGTTCCATAGAATTGGGCAAATTGAAAGGTTGTGCAAAGGACAGAACTTTCTTTTTTTTTTATATAACGTTTTTACACGTTGGTTAGCACCACTTAGATCGTATTAGGGGCGGGTTTTTGACCCCTCCTGTCAGGACCAACTGGGTTGTTTAGTTTTTAAAAAATTTAGTAGAGGTTTTAAGGCTCTCGCAACTGAAAAAGGTTATTTTATGAGCGTCAGAAGATTAGAGGTGTTACAAGAGAGTTACAAGAGTATTCCCGCGACACCCAAAAGGGTATAAGCGGCGGATAAAAGTAAAGGATAAAAGTAAAGACGAGAGAGTAACAAATATAAAAAAGAAAAGGGGAGATTTAAGGACGATAGATGTTTCATAGGAAAGAAGAAGCAAACCACACGGGAGCACCCGCCAACCACCCACCATCTGGGATGTGGGGAGTTTTACATCCCAGGTGAAAAACCGAGGACTCCAAGAAACACTCTCCCCAAAAAGGTATGGAGCTCGGCTCTACTGCGTTCGACGGCGAAGAACCCAACCGCTACACTATAATAGATGCCGGTAATTGACAGAATAACCATCTGAAGAAATGATTAAAGCCGCCTGGTAGATTCAGATGCCATGCACAGACTGGCTACTAAAATGCAACCCTTCGAACTGTGAAACGAACATTTTATTTTTATTTTTAGTAAGGTTTTACGGCGCTCGCAACTGCATACCGTCATATGAGCGCCAACGGGTGGATGTCAACAGAGAAGTCCAAACGGGGAATCAGGCTTACTCTGCTCACCTCTCTAGCCTCAACAACACAAAGAAAACAATAAGGCATCCCGGAAATAGCAGTTTACAAGAGAGTGACAAACATACAAAAGAAGTAGAAGAAAATGACAATAGTAAGGATGAGGAAAGAAAAAGCAGCAGTTTCCCTTATGTTGTTCCTCCACAGTATGAGCATGACATTGGTTTTATGCATGATCATATTATGTACTCATATATAGTACAGGTGGTCCTTGATCGAATCCTTTAAGTTTGCACTCCTGAAATTCAGTGATCCCTCAGGCTTGAATTGCTACCCACAAACTTGGCCTGGTCCTCCAGGAGATGGATGTTCAATCGGATGTCCCTTATAATATAAATAAATTGCATTTCCGTTTTCTTAAAAGTGCACATTACATCGAAAAAGACGTCACGTCTTTAAAATTAATCGATATGTATGTTCGTAAAACACGGTATTAAGCTTATATATATATATATACATACATA
>NW_004798244.1:223520-224666 GCF_000002075.1 Aplysia californica | reverse complement strand
GCCCCGCACACAAACTTTTTCAACCTTCTCATCCAACAACCGTTTCCGAATACAACAATCGCAAAATGTACCCAAATGAAAGTTTAGTTTTAGTTTTAGTAAGTGTTTTAACAGCACTTGCAACATAATAAGGTCATATAAGTGCCAGAAGATTAGAGCTGTTACAAGAGAGTAACAAACATAAAAAAGAAAAAGGGGAAATAAGGACAATAGATGTTTGATATGAAAGAAGGATCCACACCAGAGCACCCGCCAACCACCCTCCTCCCACCCCCCTCTCACCCACACAAACTTCGTCAACCTTCTCATCCAACCCCCGTTCCCGAATACAACAACCCCAAAATAAACCAAGAGGAAAGTTTAGTTTTAGTTTTAGTAGGAGTATTTTAACGGCAGTTGCAACACAATAAGGTCATGTGAGCGCCAGAAGATTAGAGGTGTTACAAGAAAGTAACAAACTTAAAAAAGAGGAAAGGGAAATAAGGTCGATAGATGTTTGATAGGAAAGAAGGAGCAAACCACATCAGAGCACCCGCCAACCACCCACAACCCCCGTTCCCGAATACAACAACCCCCAAATATACCCAGATGAAAATTACATAGTCAAAACACACACAAAAAACCTGCAATCTCACCACCAACAAAAAAGGTAAAACAAAGAAAAGACAAAAGAAAACAAACCAACACAAACGATAACAACATCAATACAAATGAACACCTCCTGCAAATTTAAAATACAGCCACTCCCCCCCTCCCCCAACCAAAAAAAATATGCCACCCTCTGGTCTATAGCATTAAACAAACAAATAAGCACATAAGCTAGCAAACAAATAAATAAACAAACAAACAGAACACGACCTCCAAAATCAAACAAAAACAGTTTGACACCGAAACGTAATGTCTCCTCGGCCCATCGGTCTTTTATTCCATCTCACGTAATCCTGGCCTGTCTCCCCACCAGAACCCTTGTGAGTCAGGAGCTGGGAGTTTAGTTTTAGTAGAGGTTTTACGCGCTCGCAACTGCATAAGGTCAAATGAGCGCCAGAAGATTAGATGTGATACAAGAGAATAACAAACATAAAAAAGAAAAAGGGGAAATAAGGACGATAGATGTTTGATAGGACCGAAGAAGCAAACCACACCAGA
>NW_004798244.1:221063-222409 GCF_000002075.1 Aplysia californica | reverse complement strand
TTAAGGTCAGTTGATAGAGCAGCGCAACAAAGGGTGTGGGGCGGAGAGGATGGTGGAACAACAAGAGTGGGACTCGCGCTCGCCAAGTGGCGTTGATACGGTAACGTTTCAGTCAGTGTTCCGCCGCAGTTCCACGAGCGCTCGCGTACTCGCGATTCTTTGAAGCCGACTGAATCGCGAATCGCCACTCTCAAATTTGTCGAGCAGGATCCAGCCCTACAGTAGGCAGCCTTTAAGAGAACCGACCGAGGCGGCAGGGGATACACTGTCACAACAGACAGGGAAAACTTTTTTTAAATAGAGAAAAAAAAAGAAAAAGGAAAAAAAAAGGAAAAAACCCCAACCCATCCCGACAAGGGATCGAACTGACGTCGCTCTCTGACAATGTTCTTTTGTCTGCTTTCGTCTCCACTTTCTGCCCCTACCCCGTCATCTCCTTTGCCCCCTCCTCTGGGCTCCTGACCCTTTCTGCAGCCTTCTACTGCTTCTTCTTGGCTCCCATCCTTTTTACTGCTTTCTTTTAGCCAAACCCCTAATCTTATGGTAAGATTTACACCTAGCATTCTTGGACAAAGGCGAAAAAAATAGCACACTTTAAGATCCTTTGGAGATCCAAAATTAATAAGAGTAGGCTTCGGCCGCCACATGGCCAAAATTCAAAATTCCGACCATGAAAATGTTTGGTGTGTCCCGCGCGCTCATATGACCTTATGCAGTTGCAAACACAGACACAGACACAAAGATACAGATACAGACACATAATGCAGATACACAGATACAGTCACAGATACAGGCACACACACAAACACAGATACAGAAACACATAGATAAATAAATGCACTACGCGCTCTAAAATTTTATCGACTGGCTTGGTACATGTTGTAGACCACTTTCACGCTGTAAGTTTATTTAGGTTAACGCAAAGCAAATGTAATTTATTTGTAATATTACGGATGTTCAACACTTATCCCCTCCCTCCCAAATCCGCAAGACACTTTTCAGGTCATTTAGAGATTAGAGGGAGGGTTTCTTTGATCGTGCTTGTCTGAGCTGACCAGGGTTGAGAGTGAGGGCTACAACGTTCCTCCAGAAAAACGGAGATACCCCATAATTTCTTTTTTTTTAGAAGAGGTTTTTCGGCGCTCGCAACTGCATAAGGTCATATGATCAGCGCCAGAAGATTGAAAGTGTTACAAGAGAGTAACAAACATAAAAAGAAGTAAGAAGGGGAGATAAGGACGATGAAACCACACAAGAGCACCAGCAAACCACCCACAAGGGAAACGAACTAATGCTACCACAGTGCGTCGTCGAAGCCCTTAATCGCTGCACCAAGGAAGCCGGTG
>NW_004798244.1:213577-216077 GCF_000002075.1 Aplysia californica | reverse complement strand
CTGCAAATTGCTGACTCGCAGATCGATCTCAACAAAGTTTTACGACAAAGAATGAATTAGCTTATTTCTTCTAGTTTCGAGATTCGAGCATAACGCTCATCGGACAATCGATGCGTTCACCTTTTGGAATTTCGGAAACGACCGACCCGCCGGCTGGATGGAAGTCGTCTGGTCCAATATTGGCCAGGTCAGGAGGACTTCACGTCCGGCACAAGTGACCAGAGTTGACCGCAAGTGACCACGGCAAGTGACTGAAGAGGATCATCAGACAGCAGTGGAGGCTCGGCGGACGGGCTGAGAGGAGATAGAGTGGCTTCCCCTGGCCGCCTTATTAGGAGGATGAGTCGATGTGACCCCTGGGAGATGGTGTTGCCAATCTGCAGGTGGGGGAGGGGGTGGGGGAGGGGAGGGGGGGGGCTGTTCTCAGCACTTGACACCGGTGAGTCATGCAGCAACTGATACTATAATATTTTAATTTCATTTTTTTCTCTAGAGAGTGACACTTGACTTTGTTTCTACTACAGAGAGATGGATTACTCTGTTTCCAGTGAGTGATATTTTAGTACATTTCTAGAAAATGGTACTTTTTCTATAGAGGACGATATTTTACTTCAATAATTCCAAGATAATGAGACTTCACTTTGTTTCTAAAGAGGCTTCATTTACTCTATTTCCAGAGAGTGATATTCCAATTCATTGATAGAGAATAATAATTATCTATAGAGGGTGATATTTTACTTTATTCCAAGAGAAGGATACTTTACTATGTTTCAGCAGAGTCATCCTTTACTCTATTTTCAGATAGATACTTTAGTTTTTTCTAGAAAGTGGTACTTTACTTTATTTATAGAGAGTGATATTTTATTTATAGAGAGTGATATTTTACTTTTTCCAAGAGAACAATGTTATACTTTATTTTGATTGAGTGGTACTTTATATTTTTTATTCTTGCCAGTGATACTTTTCTATTGTTTTTTTTGGTTAAAGTTTTACGGCGCTCGCAAGTACAGAAGATAGCTATTCATAGTTAAATGTCCCGGAAGCTTCTAGAAGAGAATTTCTAACATGTAGATCTAGTGTCCAAGGACATGACCTGATATTGTTAGTTGCAAATGTACGCGGGGGCAGGCTGCTCCGAAGCTGCTGTCAGGGGCAGGCAATCCGGGATGATTGAGACGATACATCATCCCACATGACAGATGGGGATACTAAATGATCCCCCCCCCCAAAAAAAAAAAAGAAAAAAAGAAACAAAAACCCAATCTCCCACTCAGGAATCGAACTCTCATCTGCTGCGTGCCACATTGAAGAGCCTAACTGTCACACCACGTACGAAGGAAAGGACCTATGACTGGTTAGTTTTAGTTTTAGTAAGCGTTTTATGGCACTTGCAACACAATGAGGTCATATAAATGCCGAAGACTAGAGGTATTACAAGAGAGTAACAAACACAAAAAAGAAGGAGGGGAGATAAAGACGATAGACGTTTGATGGGAAAGAAGAAGCAAACCACACCAGAGCACCCGCCAACCACCCACGACTCATGAGGGGTTAAGATTAACATTTCTGAATTGTGCATCAGGGGGGTACTCAACTAAATCACTTACGAGTAGAACCACAATAACTTAAGTCAGGACACGTAGGAAATCTCGTAAATCTTAATTGATTACAGCGTTGATTTATTGCATCGGCTCACGTAAATCTTGTAAAGTGCATCGACCTCTGCAGGACAATAATTACTATTGGTGGAAGTCATATCGGAGATCTGTTAGTTTAATATTCTAACATAATAAAACGTTGGGTTTTTAATTGATTTTTAAAAACACACACACACACACAAAAAAACAACTTAATGAAACATCCATTGGGAACTTATTTGACCTGCTACGCACATCCTTCGTCTCCATTCTCCTGGGGTCACTATAGTGTTTACCATGGTGTCTTGTAAGAAAATCTCTTTTAACCTTGTTTTAAGAATAGCGTACTCAAGTAGATAGTATCTCTATCAGATGTTGTTAAACATTTAACGTGCGTTTCTAGAAAATATACTTTTTGCTTATACGTCCAGACTCCAAGGAAAACCTTGCAGTGTAAGTTCTTTTTTTAGTAAGCGTTTTACGGAACTAACACAAGAAAGTCATATCATAAGTGTCGAAGATTAGAGGTGTTACCAGAGAGTAACAAACACAAAGAAGAAGGAGGGGAGATAAAGACGATCAGATTTTGATAGGAAAGAAGAAGCAGACCACACCAGAGCACCCTCCAACCACCCACAGTGTACGTTCGAGGAGCTGCCGTGTTGTCAAAATACAATAAACGAACATACTGAAATACACATTTTCTTTCTGTAGGTGTTTTCACTTCTCAATCGACACGGTTTAGATCATTTAATAGTTCAGGCTTCAACCCTGCCTGTCATGGTCAATTCGAGCTGAGAGGGACACGATGTCCCAGCAGAAAGATTGAGACACTCGATAAAGATACCCCCTACACGGGAATC
>NW_004798244.1:202227-212412 GCF_000002075.1 Aplysia californica | reverse complement strand
AGAGAGAGAGAGAGGGGGAGAGAGAGAGGGAGAGAGAGAGAGAGAGAGAGAGGGGCGCTGACCACAGATTTGAAGCTAATTCGGTAAACGTAAACATAAGGTACAGCCGCCCTTTTCGAACTGCTTGACTTACTGTGCATGATCTTGGTGGTCACCACTAGGGTCTCAGTGGGTCCTTTTTTATTTCATTATTTTTTTTTTGTAAGTGTTTAACGGCGCTCGCAACTGCATTAGGTCGTATGGGCGCGCGGTACAAATTTATCATTTTCAGTTGGTATGAGATTGGCAGCCGAAGCCTACTCTTATCGATTTTAAACCTCCAAGGGATGATTAACGAGCGCAACTTCCACACGGGACCTCCGAGATTTTTCGCCGTTGTACAAGATGGCTAGGTGTAGATCTTTCCTGCCATAAGAACAGGGGTCGTGGCTCAAAGACAGCAGTAAGAAGGCGCCAAGGAGTAGCAGTAGAAAAGCTGCAAAAGAGGAGGGGGTAAAGGAGGTGAGGGAGTGGGGGCAGAAAATGGAGACGAACGCAGACGACAGCACATTGCTAGAGCAGGAAAGGAGGTGAAAGGAGACAATTTTAGAAAAGAGAAATTTCCGTCGCTATCCGGATTCGAACCCGGGACCTATCGACTGAGAGGAGAACACCTGAACCTTCAGGCCACGAGAGCCTCCCTCAGTCAGTGGGTCTGCAGGGTTGTTGTAGTAACAGTGATGTCGTCGTAGAGAAAGAGAAAATCATTGGGTTGTGATAGTTGGGGTGTGCCATGGCACGCGGGGGGGGGGGGGGGGGGGGGGGGGGGGCTGATGGGTATTGATGACCATATTCTATCATTCAACCATAGAAAGAATGATCTTTTCTGTTTTTTCTTTTTGGTAGAAGTTTTACGGCGCTTGCAACTGCATACAGTCAAATGAGCGCCAGGAGATTAGAGGTGTTACAAGAGAGTAACAAACATAAAAAAGAAGACGGGGAGATAAGGACGATAAATGTTTGATAGGAAAGAAGGAGCAAACCACACCAGAGCATCCGCCAACCACCCACAAAGTATGATCAATTTCTGTATAAAATCATAGGCCGGGAGCACCAGAAAACACGATTAATTAAGAAAAATGTAATCGATTAATACGGAAAGCATGCAACATTTCAACTTCTACATTCCTCTACTTGGATGAATTGTACATTATAGCTTGCACTAGGAAAATTAATTCCATCTTTTTTGTTCCATCAAATAAAAATAATAGTCCAGAAGTAAAACACCTAGGCTTCTGATCTGCGACAAAGAGTGATGCAGAAGGCCATTCTTACCATTATCCATAAAACTTCTTCCATCTTAACTATCTTGTTATGATCTTAGAGCATGCATCAGAATACCATTGAGTTACAATCAGAATTCTGAGTATGTATCTAACTTTACATTATTATAGTTCATTTATATTATGCAGGTGACTATAAGCCTGTTTAGGAGTGCAAGCGTACTGCGTGTGTGTACATGTTTGTGAGTGTGTGTGTGTGTGTGTGTGTGTGTGTGTGTGTGTGTGTGTGTGTGTGTGTGTGTGTGTGTGTGTGTGTGTACGTGGAGAAACACTAAACCAATATGCCACGATCTGGACAATAAAGATGTATCTTATCTTATACTTATACACTTATACTTTCACTTTACCCGAAATAGTAGTATTGTCTTGCCTGAGAATTTCGGTCTCTCTGTCTTACTTTTTTCACTTCTTTTTTATTTTTTTAAAATTAATTTTTTTTATATTTAGAGGGTGGAGGGTAACATTCAACGTTACATACACAGAAACGTTCATATTCGATAGAATTGTCGGACAACCTGTGCGAGGGTCGAGAAGACAATGACATGTTTTCAAATGGCACAACTACAAAAAGAAAACACTCAGAAAATGTATTTGATTATTTTGTTGCTCTCGAAGTTAGTGGCTTATTGTCCGAAAAGGCCATTTACCACTTTTAACGGATATCTACTGCTTTAATGGATACCTAAGAAAGTATTGTTCTTATGTTTTGTGAATTTCTGGGGGCTTACTTTTGCCTCTCCCCTCACTCATTTGTCCAGTTATAGGGTCACTTGTCAGAGTATTAACCCTTATACGTTTGTGTATGACACTTACTATGTTTGTTTCTTTGTCAGTCTGGTTTTTATTAACTTATTTGTTGTTGCAGTTACTGATACTAAAAGCTCCTCAAAATACGGTCTATGTCAATTGGAACAATTAAACATATCGCGACCTCAGTACTTTCTTGTCCTATCTCCATTTTTTGAAACAGTGAAAATGTGACATCATCTTAAGCTCACTCTTTGTTATGAACTGTTTTCACTGTTATTAAAAATGGAGATAGGACCAAAAAAAGCACTGGGGTCACGATACTTGATAGAAGCACACCCCCAATGACAGAGGTTAGATAATTTAATGATGTGGGCTTCAACCCCGACTGTCAGGGCCCACCCAGGCTGAGAGGGATACAACATTCTGACACCGAGATACTCGAAAAAAATTCTCCCCCATATGTGAATTGAACTCAAGTCTTCCACGCGCTATGGCAAAACGCCTGACCACTTACCATTAACGCCGGTGGCTCTCTCTCTGTCTCTGTCTCTCTCTCTCTCTCTCTCTCTCTCTGTGTGTGTGTGTGTGTGTGTGTGTGTGTGTGTGTGTGTGTGTGTGCGTGTGCGTGTGCGTGTGTGTGTGTGTGCGTGTGTGCGTGTGTGTGTGTGTGTGTGTGTGTGTGTGTGTGTGTGTGTGTGCAGATTAGCGCAGGTACCAAGTAAGTGAGCTAACTACTCGTACTTTTCTCTAGCCATCAGTCCACTTGGTCTGATTCAACCGGAAAATTACAAACACGCAAACACATTAGTTGGTTCAAACAAACAGTATTACGGAAAAAAAGCCTAGAAAAAAAAACCCAAGCGTGTTTGAAATAGTCTCTCGACCGGCGCGCGCCCAGCCACATTCTCGTCCATCCTATGTGCTGTCATAACCCTCATTAAATTCCCGTCAGTAGTCCGCGTGTCAATATTTACTGGCTAGTCGCCGCGACTCGATGACACGTAATTATTGAACACTGTGGTCAACGTCGGGAGATGATCGAAGCATAATTCTATAGCCGTTAAGTCTCTCACTCACTCAGAAGTGGGACAAGTACCCACGCCAAGAGGAGAGAGAGAAAGAGAGGGAGAGAGGGAGAGAGAGAGGGAGAGAGAAGAGAGAGAGGGAGAGAGAGAGAGAGAGATGGAGAGAGAGAGAGAGGGGGAGAGAGAGGGAGATAGAGATAGAGAGATGGAGAGAGAGAGAGAGAGGGAGAGAGAGATAGAGAGAGAGAGAGGGAGAGAGAGAGAGGGGGATAGAGAGAGAGAGAGGGAGATAGAGAGAGAGAGAGAGGGGGAGATAGAGAGAGAGAGAGAGAGAGAGAGAGAGAGAGAGAGAGAGAGAGAGAGAGAAAGTCGGAAAATTGTGTCATATTTTGCTTTAACTTGGAGCGATGAGTACACAATCTTTGAAACAGAGAAAAAGAAAAACTCTCGTCTTCGGTAAATTATTTGAAGATTAATTTCCAAACAGAAACATACTAGAGAAGTTTGAGCTCCTCAAAAAGACGTTGTGGTAAATTACGAGGTTTGTCCGGAAAGTGAGGTGAAAAGACACTCGACTCAGAGACTAATCAATAGGTTTAAAAACCTATTTAAAGAGTTTTGAGGACGAGCTTTACACGCACCAACTCACTCATTTGCAGCACAATAAATGAAGGCGTCTTGTTGTGATGGTATAACAAATATGGCGGTCAGCTTAAAGGGGGTAGTGTCGCCATTATGGTCTTTAACTCAGATTTGGGTCATAATGAAAAAAACCCAACTGTTTCGTAATTCCTCTCTCTTTTTTGAGCATCATTTAGTTTCAAATATTTTCAAACGCGCCGGGAAGTTATCCTAAATTAGGACATTTACATTTGTAAAGAGATAAAGATGCATTATAAAATAACAAGTCAGGTTTTCTCAATCATGTCAAAAATACAAAACATGGGTTATGTCATATTGGAAGCACCCTGGCGATAAAGGGAATGGTAAAAGATTGAAGTTCGGGCTGTTGTTCAGCTTTTTTCGCAAGACAAAAACACTGGCCTCAACCCAGGTAAGTGCACCAGAAGCTGTATGGCAGTCCTCTCGACCTAGGAATCATTGAGGATCGTTCAGCAACACTTCAGTCCTCACCATCTAATCTACATGAAGAGCGAAGAAGAAGAAGTTCGGCTTTTGGCTAAAAATATTGGTGACCGAAACGCAGTATTTAGGACAGCCACAAACAATTTCATCACAAAATAACATGTTGCAGAATATCTCTGTGTATAGACCAAAGAGGTGTAGACGTATCAGTGTGTGATATTTATTGCCTTGTCATTAGACCTCCCACTTATAACTGCAGTTTAAAATAATATGACTATCACGTCGGAATACCGCTAAGTACCTTCTCGATGTTTCTCTAGCTAACGAGGGGAAATTTAGAAAATATCATTTTTTTTATTACAATCGAAAAAAATATTCTAAAAAACAACTTTAAAATTTACACACTTATTGACAAACTAAATCACTGGCAATTTAAAAAAATCAAATCTCTATCACAATAAATGGGTATGTTGGCATAAAAATGCAAATCAGCACATACATAAATACACAGAAGAACATACGAATCATGACCATGGTTAATAACAGGGTAAGACATTGAGTCTACTCGTCAGACAATAACAATATTTAAGGCTTTTTTTTGCAAGTGTTTTACGGCGCTCGCAATTTGCATAAGGTCAAATGAGTGCGCCGGAAACATTAAACCTTTTCAGTTGGCAGAAAATTTTGCCCGGGTGGCAGCCGAAGCCTACTCTTATCGATTTTAGACCACCAAGGGATCTTTAAGTCGCACGACTTGCAGAGGCGACCTCCGAGATTTTTCACCCTTGTCCGCAAAGGCTAGGTGTAGATCTTTCCTACCATAAGATAAGGGGTGTGGCTGAAAGACAGAGGTAAGAATGAGCAAAGGAGTGGCTGTAGAAAGGCTGCAGAAAGAGTCAAAAGCCCAGGGGAGACAAAGGAGGTGAAGGGGTTGGGGCAGAAAGTGGAGACGAAAACAGACGACAGAACATTGATAGAGAAGGAAAGGAGGTGAAAGGAGACAATTTTAGAGAAGAACATTTTTCTGTCGCTATCCGGATTCGAACCTGGGACCTTTAAACAAGAGGCGAACACCTTAACCTCTTGACCACAAGTGCCTCCATTTAAAATTGTACCAAAACATTTCATCATGTAGTTATGGATAGATCAGAAGTTCTCAAAGGTTTAATTGTTAATAAAAATGTTATGATATTCACATAAATTCAGCGAGACGATCATAATAAAATCTGATTACAGATAGGTCACATCACTTGAGCTCTTAAAAGGAGTTTTCAGGCTTAAAAAAAAAAGATGTGTCAAAGTTGCCGCTTGCCTGATCGTACTTGGGCTGGCTTTCCGAACGGCGAGATCAGAGTGGTAAAATGTTCTTTCTCCAAAGCATTCTAATGTACATTAAAATAGTATTAGAGTGCGCTGTTTAGATATACAGGGTGATAAAAAAAACCCAACTAACTGTACAACTTGTTTTGTATATATCTTCCTCCATACTGAAGCTTTGCTTTTCAGATTTGAACATAATATTTGGAAACCAAAAAGAATTTGTCTGATATTCATTTTCGATAAGTCCATTGAATGGTTTTGCTCTATATGGTGCATTGAAAAACAAACCGTTTTCAACCTTGTCCCCATTTTCGTAGCATGACGCACCAGTTTGCATTAGGCCTACTACTAAAAGTAGCAACAATCACGCCATATTGCAAGCCACATCAGTCTAACTAGTCAGCAGTAGTCTACAGATATCATTTTCCCAAGTTTCGTTTGCCCGCTGAGATCATGGTTAAGTTTAGTAAAGAGCAGGGAGTATTTCGTATTGAACTTTACATCTCCACAAACTCATTTCTTCTTCTTCTCGATCGCATTACACGTCCAGTCTGGTATATGTCATAAATAAAATTGAGCCGTCCTGCTCAGTTCATCTGTCGGCCCGTATAGCTTCTGTTGTGGTGTCAGTGGGGTTGGCCACTTTAACAGTCTCAGGGCCCTGTGTATCTTGCAGTGCTGAAGGATATGTTAAACAGCTTGGTCCGCCTCTCCACACTGGCATTTTGGTGATTGTACTAGTTTAAACCATCTGCACATATGTTGTCTCAATCTTGTGTGTTGTGTTCTTAGTCGGAAGATAATCACTTTTTGTTGGCGGGACAGCTCATGGTAGCCATCTGGTGTCTGTGGTGCTTTAAATAGTGTATTTATAATAGTTTTTATTTCTGTGTAGTTGACACTGTTGTCTGATCGCTCTTTCTGTGCTCCTAGTTTGGCCATTCTGTTTGCCTGCTCATTTCCTAAGACTCCACAGTGTGATGGAATCCACTGCAGCATGATCCTCAGACATGTGATGGCCTCAAGCACTTCTCGCAGCCTTGGTAGTTTGTTTGTTTAGTACAGGATTTTACGGCGCTCGCAACTGAATAAGGTCATATGAGCGCGCGAAACACAAGTTGGTAGCATTCGCAACAGTTCACTGCACGGTTGGTCGACAATTAGACTTTAAAATGCTAAGAATACTAAAATTCAGTGTAAATATATTTGCGGTTTAAAACAACTCTTATAAATAACAATACATTTTTAAAAACAATATTGTTTCACTTTAAAATTTGCCATAAAGGCCAATGGCCTTCATAAAATTGAAAATTCTGCTGGGACCAACGACGGAAAAAATGTCTTGCAATTTCTTACATTTATAATATTTCCTTCGGATCTCTCCAAAGTCTAGACATTCGGTTAAGATGTGTCTAACCGTAAAATCTGTGTCGCATCCGACACAGAACGGCTTCTCATCTCCCTGTAGGAGGTATGTGTGGGTCAGGGCCGTGTGTCCGATGCGCAATCAAGTAAAAATGACTTCGTCTCTTCAGAAGAGAGGTCCGAAGGATTTCGCTGTTTCAGTTTGGGTTTTATAATATACAGTTTATTTCTATAGTCAGTCTGTGGGAGAGCGTTTGTCGTTGATCCCATCAGAAGGGATGAAGCTTTCTTCGCCAGGTCGTCTACCTGCTCGTTTCCTCTGATGCCCACATGGCTAGGTATCCATGCGAACATGATGTTTTTTCTTGTCTCGGATAGTGTGTGAATTTTCTGTTGTAGCCTAACTATTTTTGGGTGTAAGAGTGTGCAGTTTCTGAGTGAGGTGATGCAAGACAGAGAGTCAGAAAGGATTAGGAAAGATTTGTTTAGAGAATTTTCTACGGAGTCCAGTGCCCTGTCAATGGCAGTGGCCTCCGGCTTCAGGATGGAGTCTCCTCTGGTGTGTACTCTTGGGAGATAGGGCTGCGGCGCCCACTTCATTGTCTTTTTTGGAGCCATTCGTGAAGATGAGCTCCGCACCGGGGTATTTATCTATTAGTTTTTTGTATTCTGCTTTAAAAGTTTTGGTGTTTGTGCTTTCTTTGTTGTGTGTGGTCAGCTGTTAGTATACTTTTGCCTTGGTGAGGTGCCACGGAGGGAGGTCGGGGAAAAGAAATTGTTGGATGTCTCGTTTGGAAAAGTGTAAGTTTTTGAGATCCTCAAGGATTCTGAGGCCGATGGGTTTGATGAGTTTTTCGTTGTTTTGGAATTTGTTTATGGTTTCAGGGTTTGTTTTTAAAATGCAGTTGTGCACTGGATTTTCCGGTGTTGAGCTCTCTTTAATTGCGTATTGTAGTGAGAGTTGTGTGCGTCTGAGTGAGATTGGTGGTATGTTGGCCTCGGCCTGGAGGCTCTCCACCGGAGAAGTGCGGAAAGCCCCCAGAGCGAGGCGGAGTCCTTGGTTTTGTACTGGGTCTAGCATTTTTAAGACGTGTGGTTTTGCCGATCCGTAGACTTGACAGCCGTAGTCAAGCCTGGACCGGACAAGGGAGATGTACAAGTGGAGAAGGTGTTTTGAATCCCCGCCCCACTCCGGATGCGATATAATTTTCAAAGCGTTTAGCGCTTTCTGGCACCTCACACGAAGGGCTTTGATGTGTGGTAGAAATGTGAGTTTTTTGTCGAAAATAACGCCGAGGAAACGAGCTTGGTCCTGGACGGGAATCTTTTCCCCGTATAGTGTCAAATCCGTCTGCAGCACACGTCTGCCTGTTCGGCAGAAGTGTACTGCAACCGTCTTTGACGGGGAGAACTTGAAACCGTCATTGTTTGCCCACTTTTCAAGTTTGTGCAGCTGCCTTTCCATAGATCTCAAATGAGGATTTTTCGAACAACAGCATATCAAAAAGTTGTCAACGTATAACGAGCTGTCAATGCTTTTTTGGAGGGTTTTTTATGATGGAATTTATTTTAATTTCGAATAGGAGAGGAGAAAGGCTACTCCCCTGGGGGACTCCTTCCTCCTGTTGGTGAGGGTCTGAAAGGGAGGAATCGACACGAAACTGGAAGGAACGGTTCTTCAGGAAGTTGCCAATGAAGGCAGGGAGGTGACCGCGTATGCTGAGTGCGTGCAGGTCTCGAAGAATGCCGTACTTCCAGGTTGTGCCGAAGGCTTTTTCTAGGTAAAATAAGATGGCGATCATGTGGCCTCCTTCAGCGAACGTCTCACGTATAAAGGTCTCCAGGTGGACCAGGTGATCCAGAGTGGATCGAATTTTCCTGAATCCGCACTGGGGACAGCCCAGCGAGCCCGTCGTTTCCAAAACCACATGAGTCGCCTGTGGATCATTTGTTCAATGAGTTTGCAGAGACAGCTCGTTAGTGCTATTGGTCTGTAATTGGATGTGTGTGTGTGGTCCTTGTTTGGTTTGGGTATTGGAATGACTATGGCGAGACGCCAAGACTCCGGAAAGGAGTGCGACCGCCACATGTCGCTGTATATGTCTAGTAGGAGAGTAAGTGTTTCTGGGGGTAAGTGTCTAATGATCTGATTGTGGATGTCATCCGGTCCCGAGGCTGTATTGCCCAGGTCCGAGATGCACGATGTCAGTTCGTCTATTGTGAAGTCTGCGTTGTAGGTTTCAGTGTTGTTTGAGTGGAAGTTTAAGTGTTGTTGTTCTCTGTTAGTTTTGATGTTTTGAAAAGTGGTGTTGTAGTTTGCTTGGGATGAGTTTTTGGCGAGAGATGTAGCTATTGTGTTTACGATGTCTACTTGTGTTTCAGCTGTGGTTCCATCCGGCCTCTGGACGTGCCGAATGGTGTCTGTGCGTCTACCTAAGAATTTTTTAAAGCAATTTTGAAAACTTGGTTTAGTGGTGTCTGGCTGTTTTTTTTGGAGACGTATTTTTTTGAATGATTGTCTTTTGCTCTCCCTGAGGCATCTACGTGCCACAGCTCGAGCCTTTAAATAATTAATCTTGTTTTCTATGGTGGTGTTGTTGACGGCTTTTCGATACGCTGCTTTCTTTTTCTTTACTGCATCCTCACATTCCCAAGAGAACCAGATCTTGTTCCTCCGGGGTTTTGTTTTTGTTTTTGGTATGTGTTTTTGGCATATTTCTAAAAGCTTTTCGTGGAATTTATTGTAGTTGTGGTCGAAAGTGAGGTTCAGAATCTGGGAACATTGATTGGCAAACACGTTTCAGTCTGCTTTTTTGAAGTTGAAGCGTTCTGGGATCGGGTCGTTTTGGAGGCTATTGTTTTTTAGAAGAATTGGGAAATGGTCCGTACGGTCATCCAGCACAGACCACTCAAGATTTGGGACTAGGTTAGGGGTACAAAAGGTGAGATCAAGGGATGAAGTGCCTTGGTAGTTTGCGGGCAGTGATTGCCTGCAGTACTGACATGGCATCAGTTATGACTACTACTTGGCTTTCAGGGTCTACAACATTCTTGATGATATTTGCAGCATTTAGTTGAGCCTCCGTCTCTGTCCTGTCGTTTGTACAATGTCGCTGTGTTGGGACTGCCTCTGCTTGTCGTCGTCCATTTGGGAACTGTACGTACACTCCCGATCCTCCACTTTTCACAGCATTAGTGGCAGATCCGTCTGTATAGATCCTTGTCCGTGATTCTCGTGGGTATCTTTCTTCAAGCATGGACAGGGAGAGGGATTTCTTGCTCAGGTCGCTGAGGTCATTTTTTGTGATGAACATAGG
>NW_004798244.1:193902-196770 GCF_000002075.1 Aplysia californica | reverse complement strand
GAGAGAGAGAGAGAAAGAGAAAGAGAGAGAGAGCGAGAGAGAGAGAGAGAGAGAGAGAGAGAGAGAGAAAGAGAGAGAGAGAGCGATTCTCAAGACGACGGTGTTAATATTCTGTATACGTATAAATGGCGTCTTGAAAATGTTCATCACAACCGTGCCTTCCCTCCCGAATCCACCCCCACAAAACAAATTCGAAACAAAAAACTAACGCAAAAACAAAATCTACAAACTCCTGACTTTAATGATGAGAAGAAAACACGTAAGTTAAGTTACAGTGCTTTTATACTAGATCTATTTGTGTCAAGACACTGGAACCGTGAGCTCGTCACTTTTTGGGCTTATAGAGTTATGGGCATAATTATGAAGCCTGTTCATTTACCTTGCTTTTGATTAAGAAAATACCCATCTATCTTGAATAGAATTAGCGAAGGGGAGTCAAAACGTATTACAGGTTCGTTTATAACTTAAAGGAAAAAGAACGCACTGGGAACTACCATACCTCAAGTTGAAGGGGAACATCAGAGGATCAGGTTTCTATGTCTCAACATAGTCCCCATTTTGTTCAATAGCCACTGTCCACCTTTTATTAAGTCAACATATGGCAGATTCGTAAAACTGAAATATTGCGCAAAATAACGAACAACTTGTATTACTTTTTGAGCCCCCCTGGTGGAACTAGGTGGGGGTTGCCCAGTTACGTGTCAGAGGAACTAGACGTGAGAAAATGGCCGCCAATGTTTGGTGACTTCCAAAGCCTACGTGTCTCCGGAAAACTGCAAAATACATTATTATTTTTGTGTCCTTGATCAACATTTTTCTGTAAAATCCAGACAGAAGTGTGAATCTAAATGAACATAAAAGATGTTGAGACAAAAGAATATTTAACTAATCGATGACAATTACCCTCAACATGGCGAAAAAGTGTCGGTTTCTTCCATTTCATTATTTTGCCGAGCGCATGATTTCACCACGATGCCACTTATTTATAAATCGTGCTGATTTCTGATCTTCCTTCAGGACCAGCAAATCAACCTCGGCAATGGGGAAAAGGTTGACCTATTCCTTCCAGTCACACGGTTAAAGCATTACAGCGTCGTAAAATCCAAAACTCAAAACTATCTTTCCACACCAACGGAGGCCGCAGCTCGACATGGCTGGGAGAGAAGTTTAGAGCTGAAGCATTTTCCAGTGCTGAGCAAAAATCTGATTTCTGATTAACCGGACCTTAGGTGGATCCGTTTATCCTCTTAAATGGATTAAACCGAGTCCTTAGTCTGACGCAGGAAAAAATGATATGCTTATGTTTGTTCATTTGCTGCTTTTTTGTTTTTTTGTTTGTCATGTGTTTGTTTCTATGTCTGAGTTCAAAGGAGCACATCGACGCTGGTTAGAGCGCTTAAAACAAGGGGAATGCTATACACTGTTATATTTGTTCTTGTTTTGTTATTTGTTTGTTTGCTGGTTGGTTTATTTATGTTTTTTGAGTTTATTTGTTTAAGTTAGTTATGAGAAGCAGACCGACATAATAAATTTTGACCTTTTAGAACAGGGACAAGGAAGACAGACAGACAGAAACAAAAGATGAATAGAGACGAAGCTGGACCTACAGGTGGCACCTTCCCGATTCAGGGAAGAAATTCAAGCGAAAAAATCAGTAACTTAAGAAGTAGTCGATGAAGAGAATCATTCTTATATAACGTGTCCTTATATAACGTGTCTTAATATAGCGTGTCCTTATATAACGTGTCCTTATATAACGGTCTAATACGGATTTTGACTGGCATAAATGTGATGTTAATATATTTCTTTTAGTAGAGGTTTTACGGCGCTCGCAACTGCATAAGGTCATATGAGCTCCAAGGGGTGGATGTCAACAGAGAAGTCCTTACTGTGCTCACCTCTCTAGCTTCAATAGTACAAAGTCTGCTTCGACTATCAAGGCACCCTGGAAAAAGTGGGTCACAAGAGTGTGACAAACATACAAAAGAAGTAGAGTAAAATGACCATAGTAAGGATAAGGACAGAAAAAGCAACAGTTCTCTGTTGAAGTACAGGCACAGATATGACCATGCCATCGATGAATCAGCCCATTTACAATTACAATTCTACTGTGCATAAGAACATAGTTAATGTCCCCCCTTTGGGAATGGCCTAAAGAAACTTCAGTCAGTAGCACCGCCCCAGGGGGTAGATATTAATATAAACATGAAGCGTTCAGACATATAGCATATAGAAACAGATATAGTTTTGCATTTCTCTTCCCTTATACCATCACTCCCATCTCCCCTGTTCCCAAACATCTTTTCCACCCTCTTCCAATCCCCCTCTTCCACCCTGTCTCCTAACACCCCTCCCTCTTTCTCCCGTCCAACCAATCACCCCCCTCCTACCCTCCAATTTTCCAACCTCTCCACTCCCCTCCTCCCAAACCATACAGGAGAGAAAAAAAAAAGAAAGAACGCACGAATGATTCAAAGAGTGCCATAACAATACCTAGTGTTTCGTGAAACAACTACCTTTTTAATTTATTTATTCATTTCTTTTAAAGTCAGAATAATGTTGGTGTGCCATAGTAGTGTATAATAATACCCTAGATCATACATTATAACGTATTCATTGTATCACTAAGGCGAGCATCATCTGACTCGATTTGAGAGCGATGAAGGGCATGGAGAAAAAGATGCCGAGCGCATGATGACACTCAAATTTATAAGTCTATTGATTTCGATCAAATACCACTTTTAGTCGACTCTACTGAACAATGTACTAGAGATTTAAAAATATGGATGACCAGCAATAAATTGAAACTAAATGATGACAAGACGGAAATAATGTTAAGTGGAAATACAAAAGCCATTAAAAATCTCC
>NW_004798244.1:186858-191929 GCF_000002075.1 Aplysia californica | reverse complement strand
AGAGAGAGAGAGAGAGAGAGAGAGAGAGAGAGAGAGAGAGAGAGAGAGAGACAGACAGACAGACAGACAGACAGAGAGACAGAGAGAGTGGGGGAGAACGAGGTAGAGAGAGATAAAGAAAAATATGTTTAATTAATAAATTGATCAACGTCAAAATATTCTGTAGTCAAGCGAGTGTTCCAAAGATTCAAAATATTGGCACGGATATAAAAACCCAACATACTTTCATGGCTTTATACATTTTCATATACTCATTCACTAATTTCACCCTTGACTTGCATCGTAGAAGAAACTGGATACAGGAAAATGTCGAGATTAAATGTGATAATTATTCTAACTACAAGGCAAAAATAGGCTCATTCGTCTCTGGGAGAAATGCACTAAGACATGACGTTACTTTATCTGAAAAAAAAGACTATTTACCTTGAAAGGTCAAAGTGGACTACCGTAGGTTCACAATCTTTATTTTGAAAAAAAAAAAGAATGTTACTGTGGGTGTTTTGCGCCCAGTCGACATTATTCATAGAACATCACAGAAAGGCCAGGATTAGCTGGACAGAAAAAAGAGTAATAATGACGTGTGTCAGATTCTCCACACAAGGCAAACCTTGCTTAACGAAATAAAATGTAGAAAAATACTTTACTTTGGTCACTTAAAACAGCACCAGATCATTGTGAAAGAGATGCTTGAAGGAAGGTTTTTGATTGAGTAGGTGTTTTACGACACTATCGACTCAATTTTGGTCATGTGTCAACTGCAACAAATCTAAAATCATGTCATGTTTTAGTAAGAGTTTTTCGGCGCTCGCAACTGCATACGGTTATATCATCATGTTAAAAGGACGGGCAGATATTTATGAAAATTTTTGTAAACATGGTATAAAGACTCTTATTTACATTGGTATTTTTTGAAGGAAGGATGTGGGGCAGAAGAACCAGGGCAGGGGCAGACAAAGAGTAACACGGATGTACACCATTAAGACGTGGACTGGCCTGAGTATAGTAGACAGAGCAACTACAGCAGCTCGCGACCGTGACAGATGGAGGGTCATTAAACGTCAATCTCTGAGTCAGAGATGGCAGCTCCAGGTATCAAAGAGTCAAGTATTTCGATCATCTGATGAGAATGTCACCAACAAATCGACCAGATGCACGAGCGTGCAATTCAAAAGAGTCAGGCTACTACTACAAGGGCAGGGGTAGACCACACAAAAACTTGGCTGGATGGCTTTAAAGTTAAAGGGATCCCGTCCTCCAATAGAATAACATACTGTCCCCGTGGTTTTTATGACAAAAATAATTATGAAATTAAGCAAACTGAGAACCAGAAAATATGAAATTATTCGATTTAGTTAATTTTAACAAAGAATGGTGAAGGAAAACAACAGGAAATCATGCAAAAAAATGATCAAACTTTGCTAAATTATGCGGGGTGCATAAAACCACGGGGACAGAACATATCAACAGCAGAAGCCACCCACCTTAGCACTTGACCGAAAATTGCACCCCCCCCCCCCTAAAATGACATCTTAGGATACAAGTGGAAGGACTAAGTAAAAGAAAAAGAAAAAGTAAATGTAAAGTAAAAGTCGACATTACTAAGATTATTTAGCCTAGTGGTTAGGCTACCGGAGTCGTAATCGTGAGATTGCGGGCGCGAGGGTTCAAACCTCAGCTCGGTCCGACGTTGTGTCCATGAGAAAGGCACTTTACACGAATTCCCCACTTGGCTCGGTTCTTTCGGGGATGGACGTTAAGTTCGGAAGTCCCGCCTTAAAAAAAAAAACTAATAGAGTTGATAGGGGCGTTAAACCCATACTATTTCCCCATTTCAGATTGTTAGAGGCGGGCTGATTCAGCTACAGAAAAACTTTTTAAAACAGTTACACGACAGAAATAGTGTTGTGCGATTTTGAGGAAAAAAACAACAACAAGAATTTCGTCGAAGCTTCGAAGCTTCGAAGCACGAGGTCACTATTCATACTATTCGAAAACTACGTGCGCTGTCGGCAGTTATTGCTATTAAATTTTCACTATTCACAGACCCTCTCATCCAGTGAGTTTGAGCTAAGTGTTGTTTATTTAATATTGGGTTTTGCAGCGCTCGCAACTGCATATGGTCATATTATAAGCTCGCGAAACAAGTTTTTTTTTTTTATCAACAGCTCACTGCATGGCCTGATATTGGACAATATTTCTAATTAAAATTGTTAAAATGCTAAAAATTGAGTGTAAACAGATTCTAAATTTAAAACAACTTTCTAAATAACATTTTTAAAAATTTCAAACAATTCAATTTACAACTTCCCATGAAGGCCAATGGCCTTCATAAAATCCAGAATTTTGTTGGGATCAACGACGGAAAACAGATCTTGCAATTTTTTTGGTCTAAAATATTTCCTTCTGGTCTCTCCGAAGTGTAGACATTCGGTTAAAATGTGTCTAATGGAAACAGCTTCTCGTCTCCCTGAAGGAGGTATCTTTGAGCTAAGTGTGCCGTGGCCGTTCTTTGCGCAGCGCAGTGGTGATAAAACGTTCGAAGAAAGAGGCTTAAGTTTTAGTAGTAAGGTTTTACGCCATTCGCAACTGCATAATATTAAGGAGGTCATATGAGCGCCAAGGGGTGGATGTCAACAGAGAAGTCCAAACTGGGAATCGGGCTTACTCTGCTCACCTCTCTAGCCTCAACAGCACAAAGTCTACTTCGACTATCAAGGCACCCCAGAACTTGCAGTTCATAAGAGAGTGACAAACATACAAAATAAGTTTTGTTTTAGTAGAGGTTTTACAGTGTTCGCAACTGCATAAGAAAGAGGCGACATGGAATGACATGAGAGGAGGAGGGGAGAGGGGGAATCATAAATGGGGGCGAGCACGTAGCCAGCATGGCTCATAATGCTCATGATCTTTCATTTCATTGGTCCCTTCCATACCCCCACTGCACCTACCAACGCAACGTGCAAGCTCCTCTTATCTCTCTGTCCCGTGATCAACACCTTGAACGTAAAGTTGAATTTACCTCAGTGAATTAAGGTTTTTTATCCTGCGTTAATTTTACTACGGGTTGAGAAAAATTACAAGAAATACATTATTTTAAAAAATCACAAAGTTCGAATGGCTCTGACGCGCTTCGAATAGCTGTGAATAGGGCAAAAATCGTGAAGGTCGAATAGCAAAATCGAATGTGCACAGCTCTACACAGAAGGTGATCAAAGCCCAACTCAAAGAAAATCATGAGCTATCCATAAAAGAAGGTTTGTTTTTCTCCATAGACGGCCTTTTATGCACCTTGCTAGCATCAAACATATTGGATTAGCAGAGGTGCTTCTGATACTGTTGTCACGAGCGATGCCTCGATAATGAAACAATGGATTTATAACTAGATCGATAAAGGCAATATGGGAGGATGGGGCGGTGTGTGTATTTGTGTTTGTGTGTGTGTGTGTGTATGTGTGTGTGTGTGTGTGTGTGTGTGTGTGTGTGTGTGTGTGTGAGTGTGTGTAATTGTGTGTGTGTGTGTAAGTGTGTGAGTGAGTGTTTGTCAGAGTGTTTGTAAGAGTGTTTGTCAGAGTGTCTGTGTTGTGTGTGTGTATGTGTGTGTGTGTGTGTATGTTAGCATGTGTGTATGTGGGTGTGTTTGTGTGTGTGTGTGTGTGTGTGTGTGTGTGTGTGTGTGTGTGTGTGTGTGTGTGTGTGTGGTGTAAAGGTATAAAAATAGTGTTGTGTTTTTCTGTTCACTTTACTTGTTCTTATTTTGCCCGCTGAACAAGAAGGGACTTACTTTACTTTATTTCGTCCTCTTGTACCTCTGGGGCGTCGAGGGGAGAAAGAGTTTCCTATCTCAAGCAAGTTTGATGGCCTGCCTGGGTGGGATATCGTAGGTGAGAAGGGACATCGAAGACATGTTTTGATTCTGTCATCGTAGATTTTGGTTAGTTTACTGAAGGAAAGAAAATTTATAGACCTACCCTTAGAGATGACCGCTCACCCAAAAGTCAATGTTTGAGTTTAAGTTTAAGTTTTAGTATAATGAGTCACAGACAAAGGGTTGCCATATAAGTGCCACATACATGTTTCAATTACATCGGCCTTTCCAAGCACATCTTAGAAATAATAAAAGTAGATAATATGCCCCATCGGCATAATTTAATTTGGATTATTTAAGGGGCACGCTGCTCTACCTAAATGTGACGGAGAGAGATGCAACATCCTAGCAGGCAGAAGGAGATACTCGATAAAATTCTCCCCCCACTCGGGAATCGAACTCGGGTCTCCTGTGTGCGGCAGCGAAGTGCCCAACCGAAGCACCACAGACGCTGGGGACGAGAGTTGATAATAATAATAATAATAGATAGCATTTGTATAGCGCAAATCCCCGCTCAACAGCAAGCTCTATGCGCTTCACAATCTAAACTATATACCCAGCAGTCCTGAGAGCATTCTGCAACAACCTCAACTTCCTGGGAAGCATACAGTGCAAGCAGCCATTTATAGGCGTTAAAACACTAACGTACTGACAAGATCTTTCGCTGTCTATGGCTGGGTACCCGTTCCCACCAGGGTGAAGTGAGGAAAATTCGTGTAAAGTGCCTTTCCCAAGGACACAACGTCTGCCCCGCGGCACGAACCCCCGAACTCACAACCTCACGATTACGAGTCCGGCAGCCTAACCGCTAGGCCACCGACGCCACTATTTCTCTTTATAGTCACGTACAATGTCTTTCTTTTGTAAGCGTTTTACGGCGCCGGCAACTGCATAAGGTCATATGAGCGCGCCGGCCACATTAACGCATTTTCAGTTGGTAGGAATTTTGAATTTTGCCCGGGTGGCGGCCGAAGCCTACTCTTATCCACTTTGGACCACCAAGAGGTCTGTAACGTGCACAACTTGCACACGGGACCTCCGAGATTTTTCATCCTTGTCTGAGAAGGCTAGGTGTAGATCTTTCCTACCATAAGATCAGTGGCGTGGCTGAAAGACAGCAGTAAGAATGAGCCAAGGAGTAGAGGCAGACAGGCTGCAGAAAGAGTCAGGAGCCTTGAGGGGGTGGCAAAGGAAGTGATTGGGTGT
>NW_004798244.1:183849-184914 GCF_000002075.1 Aplysia californica | reverse complement strand
TTTTTTGGCTCAACACCTTTCATGCTCATTAAAGAACTCATTTCTGTGTGAATTTTTCTGAAAAGCGTTGAATAAAGGCACAAAAATGTAAATTTTCAGTTACCACGGACGCTAAAGCTAAGGAAATAACTAATCTTTGGCCGTCATTTTCTCACTAGTTTGACCTCTCAAAACAGGTGACCCCACCTCCTTCTTTCGCAAATATCTCGACTTGTATTCGAGATAAATGGGTACTTTTTTCATTCAAATAAAGACAAGTGAATAAGCTTTAAGATGATATTAATAACTCTACAGGCCCAAAAATTGACGAGAGCCTGATTCCACCACGCTGCCTCACATACAAAGAAAGAAAGACCAAACCAAATCCAAACAACTTCAACATACCTGAACACTGAACAGTTTGCGCAGATACATGATGTGTATTTTCAATTGAAATGAACGTGGCGTCTGGCAGTCTCCGTTTCCATCAGGTCGAGCACGGATGAAGGGCAGGCACTGTCCACCAGGCGTGTTTTGAAAGAAATCATTCGTTGATAAAACTAGAATCTGAGATATTCTTGTCTTTAAAAACTAACACAAAATCTTAACATTTTATTGGTGGAATCACAATGACCACACTCCACACACCCTGCGCAATCTGGCGTCGAACTTAAACTGACTTGGATTTTATTTTTAAAAGACCAGAAAAGAATGAACTGTATTCACAAAACGACACCAAGGTGCCGATTGGCTTATTTTTAAAATATATTTTAGCCACGGATTCTGTCTCTACTTTCGACCACAATATCTTTGTGTAAGACGTCACACACTAACACTGCAGAGGACAGAAAGCAGTAAATGCTTCGAGTTCAAGTTCAGATATGAAGATAATGTCTCAGTTGTTTTTTGTATTGCCACCCCCCCCCCATCCCTCCTCAACCTCCTAACACACACACATACACTTTTTCTTGTCGTTGCCGAAAACCACAAACTGAGGAAAGAGTTAAGCTCAGCGAAACTCATAGTGATATGACATATTGGCTTCAGTCCATTATGTGCCTATTCTGAAGAAAAACTTTATGTGCA
>NW_004798244.1:179059-183561 GCF_000002075.1 Aplysia californica | reverse complement strand
CCCCCCCTGACCACCCCTCAAGATACAATTTTGAAGTAGCTTACTCGATCTCAACGCATTTTGGCATTGTTGAAGCAAACAATGGAAGAACAATGACTGAGTGTCGGCCTGGTATCAAATACAATTTACACCAATGATACGCGAATTAACACAGAACATATTAATAAAATGTGCAAAGACTGTCTCTCCAGAACTAGCTGAATTGTTATCTGAAGTACTTAACCCGGGTGTAAACTACGACTCTAATCCCCTGGGGCAGTGCTACTTACTGTAGTGTCTTTAGGCCATTCCCAAAGGGGGGGGGGGGGCATTACTCGTTCAAGTGCAGTAGAAATGGGCTGATTCATGTCACGCTCATAACTGTGCCTGATCTACAACAGGGAACTGCTGCATTTTCTTTCCTAATCCTTACTATTGTCATTTTCCTCTACTTCTTTTGTGTGTTTGTCACTCTCTTGTGACCTTTTATTTCCGGGGTACCTTGATAGTTGAAGCAAACCTTGTGCTGTTGAAGCTAGAGAGGTGGGCAGAGTGGGTCCGATTCCCTGTAAAGACTTCTCTTTTGACACCCACCCCTTGGCGCTCATATGACCTTATGCAGCTGCGAGTGCCGTAAAACCTTCTACTATAATTTTTTTTAAAATTAATAAATAAAACTACGACTCTGTATGTGTGGAGCGACGGATCGTATTTCACCTTTGCGTTCTTTCTCCTGCCTGACAAGAAACAGATAATGTATCTTAATAATAATAGATAGCATTTGTATAGCGCAAATCCCCGCTCAACAGCAAGCTCTATGCGCTTCACAATCTATACTATTACCCCAGCAGACCAGAGAGCATTCTGAAATAAACTCAACTTCCTGGGAAGCATACAGTACAAGCAGCCATTTATAGGCGCTAAAACACTAACAAACTGACAAGATCTTTCGCTGTCTATGGCCGGGTACCCATTTCCACCTGGGTGAAGGGAGGAAAATTCGTGTAAAGTGCCTTTCCCAAAGACACAACGTCGGGCCCGCGGCTGGAACCCCCGACCCCTCAACCTCACGATTACGAGTCCGATAGCCTAACCACTAGGCCACGGACGCATCTTCAGATGTTCATATTTTTCACGATGAATGTGTTCAACTCCACGCAGACTTCTAGCCCAAGTTTCTCTATCTTCGTCTTGAGATCAGCATGATGAATGCAATACTGTCTGTCTGCCCCTCTATTACAGTCAAGGCTGGCTAATTTCGCGTCGCCCAGGCATGGTATCGTTCATCACTAAAGTTTTTTATTTTTTTTATTTGTGGTAAGTTTTTTTTATGGCGCTCGCAACTGTACATAATAAGGCCATAGGAGCGTGTTGGACACACTAAGCATTTTCAGTTGGTAGGAATTTTTGAATTTTGCCCCGGAGGCGGCTGAGGTCTACTCTTATTGATTTTTGACCACTAATGGGTCTTTAACGAGCGCAACGTGCACCTGAGACCTCCGAGATTATTGTTTCGCCCTTATCCGAGAATACTCAGTGTTGAGCTTACCTAGCTAACATAAGACTAGTGGTGTGACTGAAAGGCAGCAGTAAGTAGGAGCCAAGGAGTTGCAGTAGAAAGGCTGCAGAAGGAGGCCGGAGCCCAAAGGAAGGGGCAAAGGAGGAGAGGGGGTGGGGGCAGAAAGTAGAGACGAAAGCAGATGACAGAACATTGTTAGAGAGCAAGAAAAGATGTGAAAGGAGGAAAATTATTTTTAGAGAAGACAATTTTCTGTCGCTATCCGGATTCGAGCTCGTGATCTATTGATGAATAAAAAGCGAACACAACACACTCTCGACCACGAAAGCCCTCTCTCTAAAGTTGGTTAAACGACGGAGTACTAATTTGACTCTGGCACTTCCAAGTGGTTGAAAGCCTACTTTGGATTACCAGCTCTTTATAGTGTGAGGTAGAAGATGTCTTCCACTTCGCATTTATGGTCAAGGCACCACAGATTATAGATGGCCAGCCTGTTCAAGTTTTCTTCACATACCTGCAAAAAGAAGGCTTACAACCCACATCAAAATTCCCTTCTTCACTTTGAACCAACCCGGACACCCGTTTGTGCATATTATCTAATACCTGTGAATCGTTCCATTGCCACCTCTCCAAGAGCTTCAATAGCCTTCATCAGAATATATTTGTCTTCAATGAAGCGCTTGAAGAGGAAATAAACAGCTGTCTACAAAAAATACCTTCCATCTATGTCGTCCTCGTCCGTCTTTCCACACCACTAGAAGGCTCAGGGGGCTCGCGTGGCCTAGAGGTTAAGGTGTTCGCCTCTCATCCAACAGGTCCCGGATTCGAATCTGGATAGGGACGGAGAATTTTCTTCTCTAAAATGTTCTCCTTTCACATCCTTTTCTGCTCTCTAACAACGCTCTGTCGTTTGTACTTTCGTCTCCACTCTTCGTCCCCACACCCTCACCTCCTTTGCCCCCACCTCTGTGCTCCTGACTCTTTCTGCAGCCTTTCTACTGCTTTTCCTTGGGTTCTCCTTACTGCTGTCTTTCAGCCACATCGCTGATCTTATGGTAGGAAAGATCTGTACCTAGCCTTCTGGGACCAATGCGAAAAATCTCGAAGGTCCTTTTGCAAGTTGCGCACCTTAAAGATCCCTTAATTGGGGGGTCCAAAATCGATAAGGCTTCTGCCGCCACCAGGGCAAAATTGAAAATTTTCAACCAACTGAAAATGTTTTGTGTGTACCGCGCGCTCATATGACCTTATGCAGTTGCAAGCGCTGTAACACACTTACAAAATAAAATAAAATACAGAAGGCTCAGTGTAAGCCAGGAACAGAGGAACACTACTGTATAGAGATTTAAAGGCAAAGAAATAACGACATATGGATTCCTCCAGACTTTAGTCTACTGTAGATTTAACAATCTGATACTCGTACCTGTATTAGAATTTGCTACCACTTTCAAATTGAGTTCGATACCCTTTTAGGTGAGCCAAAGATCGCACAGAACAAGATAGTTCACTCAGCAAAAAAGTGTCTGCGGCAGTCCGCGCATTGGTCCAGATGGCGCTGCAGTCTTTGTTTTGAAGCTCTCTTTCGTTTCTCCAGAAGAAGAATAAGAATAGCACTGTTCGCTAGTTTCACTTTATTGTTTTTCAGAAAGTAGCGTAAATCCGATCGCCAAGTCCGCCCTTTTTCGAAGAGAGTGCCACCGAATTTTCAGGACACTTTTTTAATTAGCTCAAAGAGAAGAGTGAACTATCTTGTTATTCTCAGTCTTTGAGTGAGCCTCAAGGAAAACTCATACGCGTTGTGATCAAGGAGCAAAGATGTGAGCTAGATGAAATCAGATTAAAACACGTTGAAATCAAGATCACTGGTTGTACCCTAATGTCATATTTATTGGTCTTCCACTTCATCATGCGCTTTCTTTATTCATGCTCTCATGCTTAAATTAATAAAATGTACTAGAGTCTGTAGGGTAGACGTTTGGATTTTTGCCGTGGCACTCAGAAGACTTGAATTTGATTTCTGAATAAGATACATCTTTATTGTCCAGATCCTGGCACATTGGTTTGGTGTTTCACCACATACACACACACACACACACACACACACACACACACACACACACACACACACACACACACACACACACACACACACACACACCCATACACACACACACACAAATGCACACACATGCAGGCTTAAAATTGTAAGCATATTATGAATGACCAGCAATATGAACAATGATAATCTGAAGCTAGATACATACTCAATGTTATTCTAATTAATCTAATCTAATGTATGCCCTAAGGTCGTATGAATACTTATACAACAAGACGATTAAGATGGATGAATTTTGATGGATGATAGTAAAAATAACGTTCTGTATCTTTGTTTGTTACAGATCAGAAGCCTAGGTCTTTTACTTCTGACTGATGTTTTTATTTGAGGAAACAATGGATGTTTGTCTAAAAAGATGGAATTAATTATTTTTTTTATTGCAAGATGTTATGTACAATTCATCCAAGTAGGGGAAAGTAGATGTTGAAATTATACATACTTTCTGCATTAATCGACTTAATTTTTATTTATCTTGTTGTCTTGTGTTCCCGGCCCATGGTGTTATACAAAAATTGATCATACTTTCTATGGTTGAATGATAAAATATAAACATCAATGTTTTAGGAATTTTAAAATACATGAGCTTCCTTACAAAAAAAAGTCTTTTTTTCACTTTTTTAAGCAGGACAGAAGTGTGGACACGCCAGCTGAGTTTCTTGTCAGTCTATTGTAACACCCAAGTAGGCCTATAATGTGACACTTGCTAGATGTTTTCACATTTAATTTCGAGTGGCTGCAGGGACAGTTTCTTTTTTCTAAAATCAACGATCGATGTTTATTTGTTTATGATGTAGCCTAATGGCCAGGCTCTAAATCGTTGCTCGCAAAAGGCGTGAGTTCGCCTCCCGAGTTGGGAAGCATTTCTGAAAAATCTAGTACAACTCCCCC
>NW_004798244.1:176383-178959 GCF_000002075.1 Aplysia californica | reverse complement strand
CACACACACACACACACACATGCACACACATGCAGTATGTTTGCACTCACAAACAGGCTTACAGCCACATGCATAATATAAATGAACAATAATATAAACAACTAGCTGGGCCTCCTTTCGATGAAAGGAATGATCCTAGCATTAACATTAACTGAAAGTCATTAGCCTGCTATATTTACAATCTACTGGGATGGAACAATAAATATTGAAATAAAAGTGACATTTGTGTTTCCAAGTTGCCAAATATATAATAGATGTATAGATTGATTCTCATTTCCGCTTTCGTGGTTGTACACTCTAGAATTTCAAAGGTGTGGAACAGTGTGCACGGCTAGTGAACGGAAACCTCACTTGTTTACAATGGCGTCTTAGAAGACGGACTTTCCCAAGATTAGATCTAAACGAAACTAATGAAAAACTTAAAATTAAACTGCAGTGACGTCAGGCTCCTCAATAAAACTGTGCACCCTTTAAATGATTCTGAACCACCATTAATTTGGTCAAATTCGAAAGTTAAGTGATTCGGAAGTTTTAGGCGGCCAAAGAGACGGACTTGCACAAATATAATATGTATAGATAATAATGATAAGCTATATACACACTCAGTATTCTGATTGTAATTCAACAGTATTCTGAGGCATGCTCCAAGGCCATATGAATATCTAGAACAAGGTGGTTTAAGTGGAAGAAGTTTGATGGATAATGGTAAGAATTGACCTTCTGTGTCTTTCTTTGCTACTGATCAGAAGCCTAGGTCTTTTACTTCAGACTGATGTTTTTATTTGAGGGAACAGGGTATGTTTTTAAAAAGAATTTTTTTTATCCCTGTATACCCGCTGGGATGCCGTATCCCTCTCTGTACTGGTTGGACGTTTCAGGCATGAACAAAGCAGCCTGCTCCACAAATGCTCGAAGTGCTTTAAAAAATTCGTCGTGCTACTTATCCTCAAATATCTTTTTAACGGGCGAATCAATGTCACCCATACTGTGCACAGCAGTTTGTCTCAATTTGTCTTAACTTAATCATATTTTTCCATAACAATTGAGGCTAGATTAAAAAACTTTTCTTCTTGAATTTATATAAAATACTGGAAACCTCATTCACGCGGAAAATATAATTATTTATAGCTCTTCCCGCTCCTCACACACATTTTGTATACGCATGTGGGTTACGTCACAGCTCATCAATGACACTTTTTAGTGGCAAAACTAGTTACAAGAGATTAATTTTATAGTGAACACTTTTTTTCACAACAATTTCTCAAAGCATGCGTTCAATAAACATAATCTCGCAATTAGAAACAAATGACAGACTTGCTTTTAAAAGCGATATTGTCCCAGCTGTAAACCTTTTAAAATAAGTAGAAACCACCCACTAGGATTTTCTACTTGTGTTTATTAAGGAATTTTCAAAAATAAAGCTAACAGGTCTTTACAAAACGTAAAGACATTGATCTGTTAAGACAAATTGATACAAGTCACTATGCAAAAGCTGGAGAGTTTATTTCCGATAGTTGATGAGATAATTGACAATAAGTCGCGCCGGGAATTTTTGACCGCACTATAGTAAACTAAATTTTATTTACTATTACAATTTAAGACAGGTTGTGGCCTTGTCGTGGCAGTGAGATGCTCTGCATGCAGAAGAGATGAGTTTGATTCCCATGTAAAGAGAATTTTATCGCGTGTCTCGGTCTTTCTGTTTGGACGTTGTATCCCTCTCAAAGCGGGTTGGACCAGACGACAGATAGGGTCAAAGCCCACCTCCTGTATGATTTAAATTGGGTTGATGGGGAAACGCCAAAATGTTTAAAAAGTAGCAATGTTAGTCCAAGTTGGTGGGACAAGGTTAATCACTTTAAAAAAGCAATAATCTAAATGATAATTGCACAGAGTTTATAAATGTTACTATACTATTAAAATGTGCTATATCTTTGGAAGAACACTTAGGGGGAGTAACTGTGATTACGCTGTATGGTAAAGTCCTCAAAAGCTGGCTTACGTCCCCTTTCTGCCAACACAGAAAACCAGGTACCGGTACATAAATGTACACGGAATCACTGAGGTGTGCAACGCTTCTCACGCTGTGGGTGTTTGCTTGTTTGAACGAAGAGAAGTAGGCTACTTTGACACTATAAGAATCATAATATATAGTATAACACCCCCCCCCCCCTCCTTTCACAAAATCAACAAAAAGAAACCCACAATAAAACCATAGTTTAGTGGGTGGTTGGCGGGTGCTCTGGTGTGGTTTGCTTCTTCTTTCCTATGTAACATCTATCGTCCTTATCTCCCCTTCTTCTTTTTTTTTTTTATCTTAGTTACTCTCTTGTAACACCTCAAATCTTCTGGTGCTCATATCACCTTATGCAGTAGCTAGCGCCGTAAAACCTCTACTAAAACTTAAAAACCCTAGTTTTAAATGTCGAGAGAGGACGCTTAAGTTAGGCTGCTATAAATGTGTATAGTTTCAGTGTTGTTTTTTGTTTGATTTTGTAAAGTGTTTTACGGCGTTCACAACTGCATAAGGTCATATGAGCGCGCGGGACACACCTAATATTGTCAGTTGGTAGGAA
>NW_004798244.1:171499-174903 GCF_000002075.1 Aplysia californica | reverse complement strand
ACACACACACACACACACACACACACACACACACACACACACTCTCTCTCTCTCTCTCTCTCTCTCTCTCTCTCTCTCTTTCACCATACCCCATTATTATCAGTACATTATCGACAGAGGAAACAGATAGATATGCTTTATTTTCTATTCTACCCAATCTCTCTCTTTCTTTAAGTGAGTGTCTCTTTGTCAAAACAAAACATCCTCTGAGGGCAAGTTATTGCTTCCCAGAAGAAATAACTTTCGGATTTGAGGACTCAGAATCTCTACCTACACAAACACACTTGAACTCACTTTAAATGAATCGCCCCACCATCTTATTGATGTACCGGCGGCAAATCAGCACATCAGGGAGAGGCGAGACCTATGAGAATAAGGCGAGTCAATATTGACAGTAAGGACAACAGATCGCCACGGCTGTGTGGAGAATGCCTTAGTAGAGAGCCCAAGGCCACGGTCACAACTCAATGAACCCTTCAAGGATGTAGTGGACATATGTGTCATGACGCGGTGGAATCAGGCTCTCGTCATTTAAAAAAAATAATTTTTGGCATGTATAGTTATTGGCATCATCTTAAAGCTTGTTAATTTGTCTTGCCTTTGATGAAAAAAATATCCATCTATCTTAAATAGACATTAAGATATTTTTGCGAATGATGGAGGTGGGGGTCACCTGGTTTCAGAAGTAAAATCAGTGAGAAAATGGCCGACAAAGATGAGTTATTTGCTTAGCTTCAGAGTATGTAAAAACGGAAAATTTAAATTTTGTGTGCCTTTAATCAATGTTTTTCAGTAAAATCCACACAGAAATGTGTTCTTTAACGGGCATGAAAGGTGTTGAGCCAAAAACCGAAATTTAAAAAAAAATTCACAAGCCTGCAGAAAAATGACAGTTTCTTGACTTTGATTATTTTGACGAGTGCCTGATTTCTCCACACTGCCTCACATATTATAATATGTCTTGTGTCGCGGAGGAATCGGGCGCTCGTTGACCTTTTTGACATTAAATATGGATTTTATAGATATCATCTTAAAGCTTGTGTATAAATTTGGTCTCCGTTTTGGTGTGTGTGTGTGGGGGGGGGGGGAGGGGATTTTGGTATCCATCTGTCTTGAATAGAAGTCGAAATGTTAAGTATTTGCGATTGAAGAAAGTGGGGTCGCACAGCGTCAGATATCAAAAAAGGGAGAAAATGGTTTAGTGACTTGCAAAGCTGTAGTGTCCTAGGAAACTGAAAATGTACTTTTCTTGTACCTAGGACTAACGTTTTACTGCAAATTACACACTGGTATGTTTCTGTTTTTTAGTTTTAGAAGAGGTTTTACGGCACTCGCAACTGCATAAGGTTATATTATGAGCACCAGAAGATTAGAGGTGTTACAAGAGAGTAACAAACATAAAAAAGAAGAAGAGGATATAAGGACGATAGATGTTTGATAGGAAAGAAGGAGCAAACCACACCAGAGCATGCGCCAACCACCCACATGTATGTTTTTAAAGGGGAATAAAATGTGTTGAGCCCAAAACAAAAGATTCCATGAAAATGGCCCAAAAGAGCGGGAAAATGTCAAATTATAAAATGTATTCGATTTCATTATTTTGACGAGCACCTGATTTCTCAACGACGCCTCACGAAGCAGATCATTAGCAGTGTTGTGACATATTTCGAACCATCATTAAATCAGACATTATTAATGCACATTTCAAAGTATGTACATTTATCGTTTCCTGTCATTTCAAGTTTCTTTCGAAGAACTATTAAATCAGAAATGCCTGTCATTTTAAACTGAGCCGATAGTGTAACAAAAAACATCTCCTCAAACAAACAATGTAATTTGTGAGGCAGCGTGGTGGAATCAGGCTCTCGTCAAAATAATCAAAGTGAAGAAACCTGCATTTTTCCGCAGGTTTGTGAATTTTAATCAAATTTTTGGGGTTTTTTGCTCAACACCTTTCATGCCCATTAAAGAACTCATTTCTGTGTGGATTTTCCCATAAAAACGTTGATTAAAGGCACACAAAAATGTAAATATTCAGTTACCACGGACCCTTAAGCTAAAGAAATAACTAATCTGTGGAGGCCCCCACTTCCTTCATTTGCAAATATCTCGACATGTATTCAAGATAAATGGATACACTTTTTCATCCAAATAAAGACAACTAAATAAGCTTTAAGATGATACCAATAACTCCACATGTCCAAAAATTGACGAGAGCCTGATTCCAGCACGCTGCCTCACATTTTATTTAGGTTTCAGATTTAAAAAAACAGAATTGAAAGAAGGTTTTTCTTCTTTCTTAAAATACATTTTTTTAAAACAGGGCGTCTTGTTTTCCAAAATTGCTATAGAATACACGTACTCAATGAGGCCAAGACTGCAGGAGGAAAATATTTTAGAAGGTCACAAGTCACAATTATCCATTTTTGTCCAGGTGTGGCTTGATGTTTTAGTGCTTGATTTATTTCATTTGTATGTAAATCATAAGAATCTTTATCTAAAAGTGTTGTATCCACATGATGAAATCTAGAAACTGAATTTTTCCCCGGATTACCACTGTATTGTCATTGCAAGTTGAAGTGATGCGCTTTAGAGTCTGTGGAAAGAAACAGGAGGATCGTTAGAACTTTGAAACAAAAGATTTACTTACCCGGGTGTGGTTTGAATCAATGCCTCAGCTAGAAATTCATCAGATTGTAAAAAGAGGGGGAAGGGGGGGGGGTAACTGTGTAAGTCTCACTGAGTCACTGAGTGATGCCAACAAGTCAGCAAAGGAAGGAATCGATTGCAAGAACACAATGTGAACAAAACATTCTTCCTCAAGATGCGAGCATCATCGCATTTGCCTCTTTTTTTATGTGTATCCAAGAAATTTACCCACTTGACAAGTGTGCAGTAGTTTTCTATTGCATAGGTTGCCTTGATGAAAGACTTCACTTAACTCGGCATGCCCGAACAATAAATTACAACAAAAGAGAAGCTGCCGACTTGACCATCAATGTCGTCAAGGTATCAGTAATTGAAACCCGATCAACTCAGCTGCACCTGCTCTTACCACTTGTGCACCAATGTTAGGGAAATATATACGTGCCGCTTACATGACCAAATTGCGTCAAAAGCACGGTAAAACATACACCCAAGAAGCTCATTCACACTACTCATGTACCCTTTGGACACCGAAGTGTTAGAATGTTTGCCGGCGTGGCAGAGATGTGGAGAAGGATTAGCGTTAAATTAGCTCCGTTGACAACTGTGGAGAGTCAATTCTTTGACAATAAAACGAACCTGTTATAGCAGCCTGCACACTTTTCCTCTAACAACTGATCGAGATGGCCTGTGCTCTATACTCTCTCATGTTGAGACCAGTGTGTGTTTGTGTGAACTACGGCCAAGGATCAGGGCGT
>NW_004798244.1:170339-171399 GCF_000002075.1 Aplysia californica | reverse complement strand
TCGTTTTTGCGTGTGTATCCAAGAAAACTACCCACTTGACAAGTGCGTAGTAGTTTTCTCTTGCATAGGTTGCCTTGATGAAAGACTTCACTTAACTCGGCATGTCTGAACAATAAATTACAACAAAAAAGAAGCTGTAGACTTGACCATCAATGTCGTCAAGATATCAGTAATTAAAATCCGACCAACTCAGTTGCACCTGCTCTTACCACTTGTGCACCGATTTTAGGGAAATATGTACGTGCCGCTTACACGAGCAAATTGCGTCAAAAGTACCGTAAAACACACACCCAAGAAGCTCATTCATACTACTCGTGTACCCTTTGGACACCGAAGTGTTAGAATGTTTGCCGGCGTGGCGGAGATGTTGAGAAGGATTAGCGTTAAATCAGCTCCGTTGACAACTGTGGAGAGTCAATTGTTTGACAATACAACGAACCTGTTATAGCAGCCTGCACACTTTTCCTCTAACACCTGATCGAGATGGCCTGTGCTCTATACTCTCTCATGTTGAGACCAGTGTGTGTTTGTGTGAACTACGGCCAAGGATCAGGGCGTGATCGCCGAAGGCAACGATAGGACTAATAAGAGGATTGGGACGGTTAAGTGATCAACTTAGTGTGATCTAAAATACTCGCGTGCCAACTTCTAGGTCCGAGGCTGTTCATTTGAGTGGTGATTTGCGCCTGTTTCAACAGCGAAATGATAATGCTTGAAGGGACGGTGTGAAGGAAAATATCTTAATGAGAGACTAGAGGGGCAAATCTTTTTAAGTTACTCTGCTACAGAGTTACTACAGAGTTACTCCAGAAAAGCCCAACAGGGATTGGAACTCGAGGCTCTAGCATTACTGTGAAGTGTTTTGTTAACGACGCAAGTATTAGTTGTATGGTCTAAATGTTGCCGCAGACATTATAGGTGAGTCATCGTGGTTAAATCACGCGCTTGTCAAATTGATGAAGTGGAAGAAATCAATATTTCTCACCGGTTTGCCAATTTTTATGGATCTTTTATTTTTTTATGTTGTTGTTTTTTGTTTTGTTTTTTGTTGTGTGTTGTT
>NW_004798244.1:166995-170131 GCF_000002075.1 Aplysia californica | reverse complement strand
CACACACATACACACACACACACAAACAAACACACACACACCACACACACGCTCACAAGCTCAGATGCAAGAAAAGACAAAGGAACTCAACAGTCTATCAAGGAGTGTTGGCCTACGTATACATCCGAGCAAGTCGAAAGTAGTGAAGCTAGGAAACGTTTCAAGCCCTGTTGTGACTGTGGAAGGTACTCCCTGGCAGAAGTGGACTCTTTTACCAACCTTGGAAGTGTCATCGATACTAAAGGTGGAACTGAGGCAGATGTAAAAGCAAGAACCGCCAAGGCAAGGTCAGCATTCAATCAGTTATCAAAAGTCTGGAAAGCAAGCAACATCTCACTCCTGCGCACCAAGATTTGACTCTTTAGCTTCAATGTCAAGTCTGTGCTCCACTACGGCTGCGAAACTTGGAAGATACATAAGACAGTACTGAATTAAATCCAGACTTCCATCAACTGATGTATGAGGAGTATCTTAAGAATTAAGTGGCAGGATAGAATAAGAAATGAAGAGCTGTGGGTAAGGACAGGACAAAAGGATAGAAGTAGAAACAGGACTAAGAAAGCGGTGATGGATGGGACACACCTTCAGAAAGCCCAGCGGAAACATCAGAAGACAGTCTCTGCAATGGAACCCACAGGGAGCACGAGGCAAGGGTAGGCCATGGGGAACATGGAGAAGATGAGTGGAAAGGGACATGAGAGAGATAAAGCTCTCATGGAACGAGCTTGGATGAATGGCTCAGGACAGAGATAAATGGAAGAAGTTTGTATGTGGTGTATACCCTAACAGGGGTGGAAGACATTAATGATGATGAAAACCACATTTCTAGGTGGGTTTTCACTGAAAAACGTTCATTATGGGCACCAAAAAAAGTAAGTTTTCAGTTACTAAGGACTCTCAGGGCTGTAGAAGTCACCTATCTTTTGCGACCATAATTTTCTCACGAATTCTATCTCTGAAGCCAGGCCAATCCTACCTCCTTCAATTGCAAACATCTTGCTTTCTATTCAAGATGGATGGGTATTATTTCATCGAAAGCAAGACAAATGAACAGGTTTTAAGATAATACCTATAACTTCCACTTGCCCAAAAATTGACGAGTGCATGATTCCACCGTGTATGATACAAAAGTACAATAGTGCGGTCAGAAATTCGTGGCGTAGGCTTAGCTTAATGTCAAATATTCCATCAACTATCAAACGTAGAGTCTCCAGCTTTTGCACAATGACTTGTATCAATTTATCTTAACATATTAATAATTTTGTGCACAGTCCACCGTGTATTTCTAATCTCGACATTATGTTTATTGAACGCATATTTTGAGAACAGAACCTTTAGTGCAAAAAAAAAAAGAAAAGAAATGTTCAGTATAAAATCATTTTTTCATAACAAGTTTTGCCACTAAAAAGTGTCATTAGTGAGCTGTGACGGATGCAAAATGTGTGTGAAAAGCGGGAAGCCCTGTGAATAATCCCATTTTCCGCATGACGGAGATCTATAGTATTTTACATAGATTTATGTTGAAAAGATTTTTAATCTAGCATCAGTTGGTATGCAAACATATGATTAAGTGAAGACAAACTGACACAAACTGCTGTGCAAAGTATGGGTGACATTGATTCACCTGTGAGTATTAAAGAGATATTTGAGGATAAGTTTTGCTACAAATTTTTGACCCCATTTTAGTGATATTACTAAAGCCAAAGATGATTCGACGTGGATGGCTGGTGCCTCTGACGATGAATTGTTATATATAGCGGTCATGCAGTGAAGCATTCAGTAAACTAGTTCTGAAATCAGCGGCACCGATGCAGAAGCCATCCGTTATTGATCCCCTTTGAACTAGACTTTGGGATTATAAACCTACTTTTAACCCCACGTGTCTTTCTTTCCAAGACAACTACTGTAAATCAGATTAAATTTCCCATCAACGTTTCAAACAAAGGAAAGAAAAATCGTTGCCTGTTACTGATCTTGTATTAACCATTAATTTCCGTTTTTATAAAGAAAAGTTAAGATATAAGGAGTCAACAGAAAAAAACGGGCATAGTCACAAGTTGAAAACCGAGAGGTTATCAATTTTGAACGCTTGTTGACTCATAACTGTATTTCTGCGCAGGTGTTGGTGGATTATTTTTGTTAGATTTCCCTTTCAACAACACTTAACAATAAACCACCAGTCACACAAATAATATGACGTTATGAGTCCACAAACTTTTAAAATTGACACTCTCACAATTTTCTGTTTGTGACTATGTCCATTTTTTCAGTGGACTCCTCATATTGTGTTAACCCTCTCAGCCGGTATTGGCCCTGACACACAGAGTCGGAAGGCTGTCTCCTAAACGATCTGAATTGTGTCGATGGATGTGGAAAACGCCTACTTTGAAAAAAAAAATTGTCAACGGATGACCTACAGAATGTTCGGCCTGTTTCAAATCTACCTTGTCTGTCGAAATTTCTAGAAAAGATTGTCTTGACCAATGTTAAAGAAACAACAATCTATTGGACATTTTCCAGTCAGCTCATAAGGAGTTCAACAATACTGAAACTGCTCTTCCATTAGTTTTTGTATGAAACTGTTCAAAAGTAGATGGTTGACAACGCACTAAAGCTTAAAAGTGAACAAGGCCAACAGAAAGTTTGAAATCAGCCTTATTGATATCATCAGGTTTACTTCTGAAAATGTTACTTTTTGTCAGAAAGCAAACAAAAAACAAAAAAACAACAGCAACGACAAAAAACAAAACAAAACAAAAAATCCCCAAACAAACAAACAAACAAACAAACAAACAAAACAAAACAAAACAAAACAAAAACAATACAAACACAAAAGACAAGAAACAAAACAACAGCAACTAGGTATTTACTTTGACCTTAAATTATTGTCAGTGGAACATCAGTTCTATCACCAACACAGACCAAATTTGTTCTGCATTTCCTGTATTGTACATTAAAAAGAATGGGTAAAATGTCCTTCCTTTTGAATAAAAATTTTCAACCGAGCATTTCTTTTATCAAGACGTGACTATTATAAACCTCTTCATGTCAAAATTTAAATTTGGAAATGATTAAAAGACTGCAGCGGTTCCAAAAAAGAGCTGCTAGATTGATCAGTACCTCCCCTCTCTCTCTC